>NC_047672.1:66363831-66651216 GCF_011762505.2 Arvicanthis niloticus
CAATAGCTGCCCCACAGGTTCACAAGGGGATTAATGGCTACCAAGTCACCACACATTCCTGGGAGGAGCTGACATTCTGCAGTCTCTGCCAGCTTTACTCAGTAGGGGCAAAGCATTTTTCCTCACAGGAGTTTTTACTCTGCAGAATTACTATTGTCTGATTTAATTCTCCGAATGCAGCACATAATCCTCTGCATTACAAGCATATTAATTTGACCCAACATTTTCAGGGCAAGTAGCTGCCTGCTTTTCAATGACAGGTCATTAGGCTGAGTGAGATGGCATTCATGGACAGCCTAGGCATGCAAGCTGGCTTTGACCTATTTATTGGTCTTATCTCTTCCCTGGAAAAGGACTTCTGGTAACATACCTATTATATAAGCTTCTTTTTTAGCATTCTATTTTACTATACATTTTTTGTTTAAATATAATTACACCTCTTTCTTTCTTTCTTTCTTTCTTTCTTTCTTTCTTTCTTTTCCTTCCTTCCTTCCTTCCTTCCTTCCTTCCTTCCTTCCTTGCTTCCTTGCTTCCTTCCTTCCTTCCTGCAGATCCGTCCCAGCCACTGAGTCTATCTTGTTTGTGTGTATAGAGTTTCGAGGCTGACCACTCTAGGGAGCTAATCTCTAGGATATGCTAACTCTCACTTCTCTCAATGGTCATCTGTTACCAGTAGTTCTTCAGAGTATAATCCTAGATTTTCCCCTTCCATCTTAGCATGTCTATTGATACTGTTATTGTTAAGATCTGTGTTAGATTGTTTTTGTGTGACAGATCTTTCCCAGGAGATATCTACTCACCTCACAGGAAGTCAACAATATGGTGAGCCAGTGAGTTTACTGGGGAGGCTTACAGGAATATGGGTGAGGGGCTACTGAAGAAGGAGCAGAAATGGCTCAAAGACAATGACCTCATCAAAGCTCACCCCAGCATGTATGATCACCCACAAAAGCTGGAGCAAACTGCCCATACTACAGGTAGTTCAAAGCTTTCAGAGTTATTTCTAAGTAACTAGAAGGTCTGAGCCTCCTAGGAAGCTCATCTGGTCTTTGTTCTGTGTCCCACAAACATAGAACTGCATGCTCTATGCAGTTCTCTGCTTCTTCCAAGCTGCTTGTCTGGTCTCTGGTTTTTCCTGGGCTTGACTGAGACTTTTCTTTGGAGCTTGGCTTGTGTGAGAGTGACTCTCAGCAGTGTACTGCTCTTGGGGAGGGAGGTGACTAGTGATTCTGGAAGGTTTCAGGGACTTCCTGTAGCTATTTTGAATTATTGCCTATCTCAAGAAGCTTCCTTGAAGAATGAATTTTTTTCTCCTCCCATTAGAGCATTCTGTTATTTTACAGCTTTGTAAATCTCTCACTTTAAAAACTGCTACTGTTTTACTTTTCTTTTATATCTTATGTCTTAACAACTTTCCCTCCAAGATGAAAAGCTAATTAACCTTGGAGGAAACTGTTATAATGCCACAGTTTCACAGAAGTCTAGTTACTGGCTCTTAGAATTTTTGCACCCCCTTTACTGCGAAATTCCTTGAGCCATAGAAACATGAACTATGAAGTGCATGTGTCCATTGGGACATGGATATCTGTGGGTTCCCAATGACCTCTTAGTTATTGTATCTAGTTATTGTAATTTTCTTTGATGGACTCCATTTAGTACAAGAAGCCTCTTTAATGAGGAGTGATAGCTCTTCTTACGTATAGTTAAGATTTAGGATAATAATGTGGGAGTAATAAATTCTCTGGTAAAATTTGTGGACTAAATACCCCTAAGATTTGGTTAGGATTCTAGAACCAGGCATGGTTTCTCCCCTGTTGACTGGCCCTTGAGTGAATGCTGCTTACTACACTTTCATGGATACTTTGCCATGCATGTTGGTCATTGTTGTGGTTCACAGGTATCACAGCTGAGTAAGACGAGTAATTGCTTCCCTCTCTCAGCAACTTGCATAGCATTTCCTGATACCATGGTAGTTAAACTGTGTAGAAAGCAAGCTTTCAGGTTAGACACAGCACAAATGAGCTGTGTCCTATGTCCTAAATGTAGGTATCTTCAGAAATAGGGTCTTACCTTAACTTTTGAGAGGCAATAGATGACAATAGCCACAATCTATATTCTTTAGAGAGTCACTTGGACTACCCTGACCAACAGTAAGGGTCCATGAGTCTCCAAAAAATGATATTCCTGACTCAAATAATATGTAAATGCAAAGAGTGTTTTACTCTGCAGAAGTCCAGCATACTGGGGTCTCCCATTACTAAGATAGAGAGACAATCAAGTATGTAATTTTATATAAATATAAAATAATAAGATTTATTGGAGCTTTATCAAACAACCTTAGTATTATTTGTCCCTCTCCTCTCCTTTGTGTTGACCTTCCTTTCCTGTTTTTTGAACCCCCTTCCCCCTCATTCTTCCAGATTTGGGTTCATATCAGCTGTGTCCTGTTATTTTCTCTCAGCTCTCCCACTCACCAGCTTTTACTCATGCCCAGGCATTGTTTCCTTCAGGCTTTAGGGAACTATTTCAAAATTTGAAACATTTAAAAAGTCATGTCCTCTTATGTTCTCAATTTCTCATCTTGTGAGATTATCTGGTTTTTGTCGTCTCATACAAGGTAATAGCTGAATTCCAATAGAGAATTTTTACGGAGATCTTGGCTATTTTTAATCACAATAAAATGGATGCTAAGAGGCATGTGTCAAAGGGCTTCTTAAAAACCATTAAAAGCGTGAGAGGAAATACATCAGAAAAGCCTACTTTTCTTCCCTGAATTATGCTCTTTGGGGCTTTGTCTCAGAAAGAAAGATGTCTTAGCTCAGGATGCAGAAAGAATCTGCAGGCTTGGCCTACTTTCCCAAAACTCTTAAATCTGAACACGTCAAAATAATACTTGTATGATGTATCTATTTTGTTGATTCTGAGTTATTGCAAATAAAAGTCCTTATAACAGCTCAGAAAACTATTCTCCCTTAGGAAAATAAGATTAGTGAAAATATGACAAACTATCTCCATTCTCAGTCCTCAGCCTCAATACAAGAACATGTCTTAGGATTCATTTCATAGTGGCTCTTATCTACATACCTGTGATGGTTTATATATGCTTGGCCTGACATGGCACCATTAGGAAGTATGGTTTTGTTGGAATAGTTGTGTCATTGTGAGTATGGGCTTTAAGACCCTCCCCCTAGCTGCCTGGGAGCCAGTCTTCTTCAATCAGCCTTCAGATGAAGCTGTATAACTCTCAGCTCCTCCTGCGCCATGTCTGCCTGGATGTTGCCATGCTACCACCTTGCTGATAATCGACTGAACCTCTGAAACTGTTAGCCAGCCTCAATTAAATGTTGTGTAAGCATTAGCTTGGTCATGGTGTCAGTTCACAGCAGTAAATACCCTCACTAAGACAACACCCATGAAAAGCAAAGAAGACTCAAACATGACTCATTTTCAATAGGCTGGGAAAGAATTTCAAAGCACCTCTCAGTAATATGCTCAACACAATTGAAAGGAAAATCCCCAAGTTTTGAATTAGACTAGATAACTAGCTTTCTTTTGATGGAGGTGGAAATGATAATTACCTTTTAAAGCCTCCCGTAACAGTTAGAGAGGTTAGACAAATAATCTTATATATTCTAGGTGTATTCTCTGTGATCAAAATGACAATGATAAATAGTCTTTACACTGTAACGTCTATGGGCTAATGAACATACAAGATGCCATGAACACAGCATGAGTGTTGCTTAGATGGTTTTCAGTACTATTGCCATTCAAATAAAGGAGTCATTTATAAAAATAAGTTAATATTTGTGAATAAAATGGTATATATTTATCCTATTCCCCAATCCTACTGTTTTCTAGACCAACATCCTCACAAATCTTGAGTTCCCAGTTCACCTCTATGTACACAAGAAAACATATAGCATTTTCCCTAAATCTCAAATTCCTTATCTCACGCATGATTACAGAAGAGTTTGTACAGGACAAAATTACTATCATATAAAATATTTTTATCACAAATTAGTATTGGTAATACTTAATAATCTAATTTATATCCTTTACAGTTTTGTCAGCCTAACATAGGTATTCATGATAAATAACATGTTTTATTTATGTGATAACATAAAGATGTAAACTGTGAAAAAATAGATTAAAGTCCTTGATATAGTGTGAGGATGAAGATGCTTTTACTTTTAAAATCAAACACAGTGGTGACCTTCTAAGAAATTTGTTTTGTCACATCTCCTAGAAGTTCACTAATTCTATCTTATGAATTCTCTAACTCAGGCATCGGTGGCATAATCATTGGTCAATAATTGAAGTTCTTGTTTTCAAAAAACACATTTTTACTTACTGTTTCAATATATGTAGGGCATATGCCTACTATGATGCATTTGTAGGGGTCAGAGGACATGTCTTTTCTCTTCTTTCATCCTCTTTCCTGTGCTGTTCTCATGAGAGTTGGGTGTATTCTATCTCTGACTCACTCTGTCAAATCTTTCTCTGGTTCATCACTTTGTCTATCCCTCAATTAGAGGTCACTTTCAAACATGGCTGCTTCCTTCTATAAACTAATTTCACCCTAAGGGTGTGTACTAAGGGCATGTCTGTATTTCAGCCTGAGGGATTAAAGGTGTATGGCAGACATGTTTCCAGATTGCACAGATCTAGGTCTTTGGATGTGATCCCTTGCCAGAGCAGCCATACTGCTGATAGAATATTCTTCTACACCTGTATCCCAGAACTAGAGAGATATAAACACAAGTACAAGCTGGCCTCAGCTACACAGTGAGTTTATTACCAGCCAGGTCTACAAGAAGCCCTGCTTCAAAACATAATATAATGTAATATAATATTTTAAAAATGTAATGAATCTCATAAAATGTAAAGAATGAAAGCTTGTTAAGTTTCATTTGAGGAATAGTGCCAACATTTTATTTAAATATTGAAATTTAAAAAAAAAATATTACATATATAAAGTTGATACATAGGAAATAATATATAAATGCAATAATTACTATATGAGGAACTTTACATCACTATTGACAAGTATATAAACATAAGTAAAAATTTCCATAAAGATTAAATTTTAGGAAACATACAAAATTATTTAGGACAGAAGATATTTATTAATTTGAGTCCCAGAACTATACATCTTAAGAAAACCCAAAGCTTAATCATATTATAAATATGAAATAGATATGAAAATAGTAAATTATATAATTTTACATTGCATAAGTACATATAAACCATAGGGGCTTCCAGTTTTCTTTGTGAAACAATATATAGGTCTTTAAGTTCTGTATTTATGAGGGATGATTTTAAGTTCCTACATCCTTCTCCTCCACCTTCTATGTTCTAAGATCACCTACACCTGCCTGTGCCACCACTGCAGGCTCAAACCAGAATCCTAATGTTGTGCCTGCCACCTCCCTATGATAGAAGATAAAATCCTTACCAAAAAAAATCCACCTTAATTCTAATAAGTGTAATAAGGTCTGTTCAGTCTAATAAGAGTTTCTTGGCTTTGCTTTCACTGAGAGGTAGGTGATAAGTTAAAGTGAACACATTTCCATAACATCAACTCTAACTTTGTTAACTGGCACCTGTTTCATTGAGTAGAAGTGCTCATTAATGGTCTGCTATATGCCTTGTCTTCATTTTATAGTTTTCTCCTTTAAAAATTCTATTCTTTCATTCATTACTTTTCCACATTAGTCACTTCCTGTTTATTAAAATACTCTCACAGACAGCTTTACCTACAATGATTCTGCATTGAAAAATGTTGAGACAAAACTAAATTTACATGAATTTTAGTTAAGTGTTGGAGATTTAGAGGTTCTAACAATGTGATGTCAAAGGAATATTTTCTCAGGGACTGGAGAGGTGGCTCAGCTGTTAAGAGCAGTACTACTCTGCTCTCCTGAGGACCCAAATTCAGTTTCCAGCACCCAATTCTCAGGCCTCACAGCATCCTGTAACTCTAGCTCCAGCACCTTCTCCCTCTTCCGGACTACATGGGCAACTGCATTCACATATGCACATGCACAGACACATATGCATACATAGACTTAAAATAATTTAAAAATAAATCTTTAAAGATAAAATAAATACTTCCTCAGTTAATATGAACATCACTAAGTAACTCTGCAGCTTTAGCAAACATTTTCACAAATATATAAGTGTCTCAGAAATGTTTCTTGTTTATTTGTTTGTATTTTGTGAGGTAGTCCTGGACCTTACTATTCAGACTAGGTTGGTCTTGCACATAGAGTTCTACCTGCCTCTGCCACTCAGTACTGGGATTAAAGGTGCCTAATACAACACCTGGAAGTTTTGGAAGATTTTCCTTGATTTTTTTGTTGTTTTGTCTATACCTTACATCTCTGACCCAAGGTGTATATGTGGACAATACCTTCAAGAGGACATTTTCCATACTTTAAGCCACCTGAAGCTTTCTTGATTTATAAAATCTAATATTTAGCTAAAATAAACCACAAAATTGCTTCTAAAATTCTTTCATTCTAATACAATTTGAAGTGTATTATATAAATACATTTTGCAAAGACATTTCGCAGTGACTATTTCCACAAATGTGTCAATCTGTGACAACCTTACTCACAAGAAGTACAAGGTGTCTATGAGGCACAGAACCCTAGACTTAGTTTCTTAAGTACACAAAACACAAACTGCCATTTTCTATGAAATGGTGATTATGCTGACTATATTTTCTTTTTTTTTTTTTTGTATGTGAGATAATTGTTTTATTTTAGTGGTTTATATTTTCCTAAAATGTAAGTTAGAAATTTCAACATTTATATTAATGTGGGCACATAGATATGACAAGTACACACTTCAAATATGTGTGTAACTTTTTTGAGGAGAGAAGTGGGAAGATCACTGCATATTTTAATGAAAAGAAAAACACCTCAGAAAGTGCTTAAAAAAAAAAAAAACTGTTGAAAATAGAGATAATTTGACAATCACACTACCTGAAACATGTTATCTAGCTAAAGAGGTAATAGGATCCAGTTTTGCCAAAATCAAATTAAATTATTTGTTTTTTATAAATATTAATTTATATAAAAAATACCAGTATAAAATACATGGAAAAAATAATTTCTTTTTTGTTTGTTTGTTTGTTTGTTTGTTTTTTGAGACAGAGTTTCTCTGTATAGCCCTGGCTGTCCTGGAACTCACTCTGTAGACCAGGCTGGCCTCGAACTCAGAAATCCACCTGCCTCTGCCTCCCAAGTGCTGGGATTAAAGGCGTGCACCACCACTGCTGAGCTAGGATTAATTTCAATAAGTATTTTATACATTAATTTACTTTTAAAACTTCACAGGTTAAGCTGCTGAGACTCAGACAACCTCAAGGTGATGAATTAAGGCTGCCAGCTCAAGGGTCTAGCAAGGCTTTCCAGGGCTGGGTGTGGGATGTGCTCATTACTCATTTACTCAGGGCTGGGGTCTGGAATTCTCTTGTGCTGGCCAACTCTCTCTCTCTCTCTCTCTCTCTCTCTCTCTCTCTCTCTCTCTCTCTTTCATAAAGTTTATTAATGGTATGGGAAGGGGAGTTAAGAGGGTAGTATATGCAGAAAAACGCAGAGAGAGAGAGAGAGAGAGAGAGAGAGAGAGAGAGAGAGAGAGAGAGAAGTAGAGGAGTAGAGGCCTGCCATAAGCATGTGGAGAGAGAGGGGCTAAGGGACCAGAGGATAGAGGAAGAACAAGAGAAGCAATCAACTCTCTCTTTTCCTTGTAAACTTCTGCATGTCTGATGTGATTACGGACACTGCTGAGCTGGACATTGCTGAGATCTGTCTTTCTATCGCTAAACATCTGGTCTATAGTATCATGATTATTAACAATTGACCAGAAAGAATGACAAAATATTCTCCTTTTTTTTGTCTCTGTATTTGTAAGAAAGAATGAACTTCACCCACTTTTACGAAAATAATATATCGCAGTGGATTTAATGTAGAAGTTATGAGGTTGTATTTGTTTTCTAGGCACACATTTTGAAAATTTGAAAAGAACATAAAACAATACTCCTCATTACTTATATATTATTTTTATTCATGCCAAATGAATGACTACTTAAAATTTCTCTTTATATTTCATTTTTAAATTAGAACTTTAAAACTCCAATGCTGATGAACACAATCCATGCAAGCAAGGCTACTTTGATTTTTTAAAGTACTAATGTATATCCTGGAAACAAATGTTTGAGAATACATTGTGTTTAGAGATGTTAAATAAATTCCAGAGCTCTGAATGTGGAAATGAAGCTGTTATTGTGCTTGGATTGCCCCCCCCCCCCAACCATGAGCAGTGCCTGGATTTCTCACATGGTAATCCTATCTGCTAACATGCTATTTTATTTTATTCTTTAACAGAATTCTTTTTCCCTTGCATCTCAGCTAATCCCCATCCTACTTCCAGTCCTAGCTCTTCTCCAAGAGGAGTTCTGGTGTCACATTCTTTTTGAAACCATATTTCTATACTTCAGAATTGTTCTTCCTAGTCATTTATTTATCCATAGAGATATCTAATTAAATTATCTTTTCCCAATATGTGAAAAATCCTGTGAGTCTGGATTAGTGGTTATTTAAAATATATAGATTTATATTTCCTTTTTAAACATGGCTGCCAACAACATATTCTCAAACATTTGCTTTCAGGCTATATTTGTACTGTTAAAGAATCAGGAGGGTCTTGTTTATGAGGATTATATATATATCAGCGTTAGAAATGTAAGAGTCTGATTTTAAAATAAACATGTATTCATACTTATTTATGCATCTTATACACATTGTATTTGTCCTGTTAGAAGGACACTCATTTCAAAGTAAAAAGATGAACAAGTCATGTGTCAGTGAATGAGTCCATGAGTTAATAGAGAAATGGTGAAGTCACAACAGATTTGATATGGCACAGAAAATTCCTTCAATAATAAAATAATTCTAAAATTCTAGAAGAAACTACAATGAATTTAGTCGATATCACTTATACTTTATGCCTTATACAATTTTTTTTCATTACGTATCACTACTGTCTATATTGTATAAAGGAAACAGGAAATAGAAACTACACGGTAAGATTTGGGTATGCTACCATGTATTCATGAGAGCCCGGTGATATGCAACTGTTGGCAAACAACATACTACATTTTAAAAGACTTTTTCCCCCTTTATATTGTATCAGAATTTTGTAATGTCCATGTTTGTTTTTCTTCCTACAAGGTTATCAGTTACCTCTTCAAACTTAAAACTTTACAGCTGAATACCACATCTACTTATAATTTCTTTTGCCTACCATCATGTGTAGCATGCTTTCTTACACGTATCTGAATGATGCCATCCTCGTGAAGCTATTTATTCCTTAAGGGTTTGAAGTGTGCATTATATCTACAATATACAATACAGTATTTAATACTTAATAAAAATTCAGTAAATGAACATTTGAAACACTGATTAGCTAATAAGTAGAGTTAATTATTCTTCAACTTATTCATTTAATAAGTGGAGTTAATTATTCTTCAACTTGTTTTTGTTAAATCCTTTTAGCTAAAACTCAGGTAATGGGAGAAATCAAGCTAGCACTGAAAAAGGAAATGAAAACAGATGGTGAACAACTAATAGTTGAAATTCTCCAGTGCAGAAATATTACCTACAAATTTAAGTCTCCAGATCATTTACCAGGTATGTACTTTCAAGATAATGACCAATGAAGGATATCTACTAGTTTTCTAGGACCATCCCTTAAATATTACAAGAAATTTTAGGGAAAATTTCTCCTGTGCATGGAATACATTAGAAAAAATGTGTGAAAAATAATTTAATTTAATTTCCACTTTAAGGCTAAAATTTTTTTTCCTAGACTTCAGCTAGATTTTTCAGCATAAAAATTAAAGTGCTACACATAATAAACAACAATTAATTTAAGTAAAACTAACCTAAATTTATAAGAAAATGATATACTTATAATCACTTTATGTTTTCTGCAACAAATTGTATATAATCTATTATGCTTGTGTAGTACATAGTGAGAATATCAGCAGACAACAGAAAATGTGATTGATGGATTGGACACTTAATGGGCTTATGTCTTATTTTCAGATTTATACGTGAAAATATATGTGATAAACATCTCTACCCAAAAAAAAGTTATTAAAAAGAAAACAAGGGTATGCCGACACGATCGAGAGCCTTCCTTTAATGAAACTTTTAGATTCAGCCTAAGTCCTGCGGGTCATTCGCTTCAGGTAACTGTGTTATATATTACTGATTTACTTTTTCATTCATATTATTATACTTAGTGTTCATTCAGTTATTCTGTGCTTAGATACTGATTATATGCCGTATGATAGTTAATCATTAGAAGTATCACCACAGAAGCCCTGTGAACCCCGTTGTTAACACATTCACTGTATCCAGTTCCCCACCAGTTCCCTACTCTGTTTTGCTTCTTTGGGTGGATTGCTCTTGTTCTCATGGTCACTCTCCCTAAGTCTTTTGGCTCTCTACTTTGCTATTTACAACATTTTGGTAAGTCACCTTGTCCTTTTCTTCCTGAGGTCTCATCTCATTAAGTTCATCACACAGCTGCCAGAGTTATCTTTAGCAGGCATTGTTTGATTTCTATTAAATCTGGTGAAATGTCATTTTCATGTATCATTCTTGTATTCTTGTATCATTGTATCAAGAGGGCTTTATTTATATTGATTTGGTCTCAGTTCCTTGTCACTTTTCTATATTCCAGACACACCTGAGTCTCTTTAAGTTACATTAAGCCTTGAGTTCCTTGTTCATATTTTCCGCCCTTTCAAAGCTTCTTTCTCATGCATCTCTATAGCCCATCTTTCAATATTCTTTTTTTTTTTTTTTTTTTTTTTTTTTTTGGTTTTTTGAGACAGGGTTTCTCTGTGTAGCCCTGGCTGTCCTGGAACTCACTCTGTAGACCAGGCTGGCTTTGAACTCAGAAATCCACCTGCCTCTGCCTCCCAAGTGCTGGGATTAAAGGCGTGAGCCATCACTGCCCAGCACAATATTCATTTTTACTGAGAACCCTAAGTATAATTCATAACACCTTATTCATTAATTACCTCACTTATTACTCTACTAAACAGAGTTTCTCCTATTCAATAGTCTATATGTTTACATGCCACTGTTTCTCTATGGCAAGGCTTAATTTTCATTAGTTTTTTCCCTGTAGTCTAGCAGAATGATTATCACCTAACATGCATTCAGTAGACATGCAGAAAAAGGAAATGTGGATAGAGGAGAATATATGGAAATATATGAAACTATTCCATGGTACCAGCACTTAATACCATCCAGTGGAGGTGAATATACATTACAAATAAAAGTTCTGAGGTTGGAGGGATAACTCAGTGCTTAAAACTACCTACTGCTCTTCCAGTGGACTAAAGTTCACCACCTGAGATCCAAGTCAGCTGACTGTCAACTCTTGTACCTTCAGCTCCAAGGGCTCTGAAATTGTCTTCAGGACTTTAGCAGACACACAAACACATAAATTAAATTAATATATATATATGTATATGTTTTATATACATATATTTGAAAAGATAAAGTTAAGCTCCATTGACAGAATTAGTATACATCACTAAAGACAAAAAAACTCTAAATCCTATACAAGGAAATGTATCATTCTTAGATTAAATTAAGAGAGGATAGCCACAAGAATGGAACATCATGAATTTTCCTGAAATTAACTTAATATAAAAATATGGACTCGAATGATTTAAAATAATATATGAAATCCCTAAACCCAAAACTGGTAGTTATATATGAAGTTATAGATTTTAAAGATGAAAGTTTTCATCAATTTAAGCATATCAATTACAATGAGCATATATGATATATTATATATTATATTTGTCTATCCTTCATAGTGTGTGATTTGAGGATATAGTAAAATTTAAGGAAGAATAATAAAAACATTGATCTGAACTAATTTATATTAATAGATATTTCAAGAATATCTCTGCTGACTTTCAAGTCTATGTAATATGTCCTTATATCTCCCTCTCTTTCTAGTTACCTTTTTGTGATAAAAACTTCTTAAAAATTAGAAAATGTTCATATGTATGTATTATCTATATATAATTCTGACTCTGTTTTCTAGATTTTACTTTTCTCCAATGGAGGGAAGTTTATGAAGAAGACTTTGATTGGAGAAGCTTGTATCTGGCTTGACAAAGTGGATCTGAGAAAAAGAATAGTCAATTGGCACAAACTGTTGGTGAGTCCTACTCAAACACACTGAAGATGTGTCTGCTCAGGGTGAGGAAGCAGAGCTCCATGGCCTCAGATCAAAACTGTAGCTGAACACTACTGTGCTGATCTATGTTTTCAGGGGCAAACATGAGATAGAAAACAAGATGCAAACAGACGGCATTGCTGTGGCATACAAAGAGACTTTAAAAGTTCCTGTGTTGAAAGCAAACTGATGAAAACAGGCCAGAGACACTGGATTGCTCATAGCTGTGAAGAGAAACTGTGAAAGAAGATTTGATTTTTTTTTTAAAGACTGAGCTGGAACTGAAAGAAAAAAAGGCACAGAGGTTATTATGGTGTTAAGAGATAGTATGAAAGCAATTGCTTATACATACACACACACACACACACACACAAAAAAAAAAAAAAACAAAAAAACCCTGATGTAATGAATCTTGGTTTTCAAAAGATCAAAACTCCTTGTCTTACATTCTCATAAAACCTCCTGTTTTGGAATCTGACATAAGATTCAATTCTGAGTTGTCTACAGGATTATAAGGTGACTGTGTTGGGAAATGAAGCCTGAGTTATGAACGATGGACTTTAGATTACACAGTGCATGTTCTTCCTGTGTCTTCATTAGAAAGCTACACAGCAGTAGGTCTGAATTCTATGTGGCAAAAGCACATCACTTTTGGTGTAATTTAAAAATAGTGAAGAGTGAAGATAATAGTAGGTTAAAATGAAATTGTATTTATCTAGAAATAAAACAAAAATTAGAGACTGGATAGTAAAGAAGAATGTTAACCCACAAAATATGTATATTGGTTGAAAATATTACAATCTCCACAATTTGTATTAAGTCAAGGTGTTATCAAGTGTACACACCAAGGTATCTAGGTTAACTGGTGTGCCCTAAGAAAAAGGTTTCTTGTTCTCTGAAGAACTACTGTTACATGTTTATAGTACATATTTCCTTTCTCTTGAATAGTGTTCTGTCAGAGACGTAAAATTATTGTTCTGGCAAACAAACTGTATTTGTCACCTGATACTGATTAAACTCTTGTCATTTTCTGATTTTCCATGTTTTTTCTCTAAACTCAATGATTACTTAATGAAAATTTTGATATCAATGTTATGTTCCTTCTCCTAGTCTGCTTTCTTGCTAGTGATATCAGAATTAGAAATTACACATGATGGGAAAGAATGGAAGGAGTCAATGTTTGAAATTAAAACATATTTGCCTATTTTAATAATATAGACTCAAACAACCAATGTATGAAACATTCTCTTCCCCATCAACCACCAATGTCCATAAAGAAAGTAACACAGAAATTGTGGGAAACACACTCAGCTGGGATATAAATCCTGGCTTCTAGTCCTGATTTTACTTACTTTGCACATATCACTTTGCAAATATCATTTAAATTCACTTTCCCTTGAAATAATGGTGTATAAAGAAATATATGAGATAGGAAAGCACACTGCAAATATAGCTTTATATATAAACCGAGAGTTAATTATTATGTAGCTTTTTAATTCTCAAATTTTATATATGAGAAACAACTTCCAACCATTGGTGAGCATCAGCATGGGAAAAAAACCAGCAAATTGTTCCAAAACTCATTTGTATTTAAATATAAATTTTCACATAACATGAAAAGGATTGAATATTAAGTAAAAATTATTTGTCACACCAAATTTATTAAAGTACATGGCTACAATCCCATTTCCAAACCCTACCCAAAATAAACTGAATTGCTTTGTGAAGCTTTTAAGCTAAAAAATTGTTTATTTAAGATGAAATTCTAGTAGGATTACAGTAAATGATCTCAAAATTATTGATTGGATATTGAATTTTCTCATATTTTAGAGAAAAACATTAAATTTGAAACTAATGTTAAAATACTAGAAGTAAAGAATTTCTAGTATATGACAAATTGTATATCTTACACTGATTTAAAAAATATATAAATCCACACTGGTTTTCCTAAAATACCACCACTCTCTTCTCTCCATCGTTTTGTCCCTCCCACTAGACAGTGTGATGCCATTTACCACTTAGCATCTTCTAAAGTGAACAATGGGAGATGCAAATTTTCAAAGCTAGGATATCAGTACCATTTTAGTTTTAGAGACTACTAGATCTGCTAGTGGTAGCCATGAATATTTCCAACAGACAATCGCATTTGAGGAAGCCTATAATCAGTCACAACAGAGGGGGAAAAGAAGTGTAAGAGGATCTGTTGACATCAAAAAGCTCTCTTCACAATAAGCTCTGGTTCATCCCTGATTCTGTTCTACAGCACTGGTACTCCAAGGGTTCCATGAAAGGTTGTATAGCATGGTAGCTTACTCCATTCTAGTTACACCTTACACACCAGAGCAAGATCATCCTGAGTAGCCAGCTATTAAGCCTGAAAGAACGGAAGGCATCCTAATACAGCTGCTGCTCCATTCTAAGAAACTAGCAATGGGTTAGGTCAATCAGACCAATTAAGGGAGTCAGTGACCGAGCTTCTGATCATGCACCAGCATTCCCCTTGAGAAAGAAAAAGATCCTGCCAGTGTGCCAAGTTTGCAGCTGACGAAACTCCTAGACTGTAACTGGGATTGCTCTATGCAACACCAATTCTCATATGAATGCACTTCTGAGGGACGCTGATTGCCCTTCTCACAACAAAACTATTTCTTTTTTAATTGCAAATAGGGCTCTTAGTGTTTTTTACTTTTTTTGTAAATAACACAATATATGATTTTACATTTTTTTATTTTATCTTATGTTATTAGAATTAGCTTTTTTATCTTAATAGTAACAGTTTATAATCTCTAATTACTAGATTAGTAATCTTCTTGCAACCCTTAAACCTTGAGAAACATTTCATTTCCCTACTAGTCCATTGAGTCATCAGAGATGAAAGTTACTTGTTGGTTTAAATTTAGTATTAAGAAGTCTTTCAACAGAGAAGAAAAAGCACAGAGTGATTTTTTTTAATAAAAGATGGGAAAGTATAGAATCATTATTATAGATACAGATAACACTAGTAGCAAAAAGTTGGTGTTTTCTCTGATTTTATTTAATATTAGGAAAAATTTTGGTGACTCTGAACTCATTTGATTACCATTTGTGTTTTAAAAGAACAATACTCAACATTAAGGGGTAGTAATTGCCCTTGATCCTAATATGGTCCATATTTTAATAGATCATGATAGTTAAATATACATTCTCTGCATATCTATGAGGTTGACTGGGGGAATCATACACACTAGACTAGTTATATCCTGGGAATATTATAGCTGGTAACCAGCTGATATTGATTCTTACTATAGAATGGTTGTTATGATGTTGGTGGTAGTCATAGTAACAATAGTGGTGGCAGTGATATGGAGTAAAATAAATTATTTGTTACTATACTGTGCCCAGTTTCTTAGAAATAATTTAATCAATGCTTCATTTCATTAAAGTATCATAAAGATGTTTATAGTATTTTTTTACTTTATTATTTAAATCATAACTAACAATATTTTTAAAAAACTTATTTTAATTGCTATAATGTCAAATAGTCCAAAATTAGCCAACTACAGCTACATGTGTTTATACTATACATATGACAGAAGTGACTTCCCCTCTAATTTTGGGTTTGAAATTAAAGTGAAAGCTCAGTAAATAATCATGAGTTTTTCTTAATAATTATTTGCCTTTAGTGTAACACAAGAATGAATGAGTGAGTGATACCTATATTCTCATTGACTATGACATATTGATGTTTTCTGTATGTCTTGTGTGGCTATTATTGAAGATTCACAATAAACCAAAATCACTTAATCAAGTTCTTTATCTGATAGGTAGACTGAGAGCATTTTCTGAATC
Source organism: Arvicanthis niloticus (assembly GCF_011762505.2). Lineage (NCBI taxonomy): Eukaryota > Metazoa > Chordata > Mammalia > Rodentia > Muridae > Arvicanthis > Arvicanthis niloticus. The sequence continues at coordinate 66,379,939 of NC_047672.1, forward strand.
TGTTCTCCTGTATATAACAAAACATTTGGTAACATAGCGACTGTAGAGCTAGCCTCATCCTTTGGAAGTCAGCATGTGACTGTGGTTATCATTCGACTGTGTCCATATATTTGTTCCGTGATGTGCTCAGGTGCTCCCACTACTGATTAATGTGTGTGCTAATATCTTAACAACACATCTGTTTAAAAATGGTGTTTCTTGTCTAAGAAAAGTTTAAAACCTAATAAAATTTATTTCCAATAAAACATAAAGTTCTTGGAGATGTGTCTAGTTTCTGATGATACTTTGCATGCTTTCTTGGTGATTTGCTTATCTTTTTATTATTTTCTTGTTTACCAAACAGTCTGAAAAATTTAATGAACAAATGCAAATTCTTGGGCTAGTGATTGTATAAACTGACCTGAAAATAAATGAGAATTGTGTAGAGACAAAATGCTTGTAAATCTGTCTTGAGTTTTATTCTATGTAAAAATATGTCTTGGTTTTGTGACTGTACACAGTTGTATCTTGGTAACTTATGTAAACTGTGCTGTATAAAGGCTGTTGTATCAGCCTTACTAATAAATATTGAAAATATCAACTTTGACATCTTGCATTTATCAATAAACTTTTCAGCCTCGGCAGGAGTACATTCATACATTGTCAGGTAAGGCTTACAATCATTACCTTATCACACACAAAAATGTAAGGAAGATCCAAGAAATTGAGTATAGACACTAGCTTCTGTATAAAGAAGGTTAAAACAAAAGGATTCATTCTGTTGTCTATTGTTTTCATGGTGAAATAATATGAATATGAAGTCACCTGCTCAGAAAGCAGCGGAAGCTAATAGGGATTAACATTTGGAAGAGAGTAAAAAGACTTAAAATTGTTCTCAAGCAGAGTGGAAGAATAAATAAAAATAAATAAAGATACTGAACCATTCATCAGCTTGAACACAGAGTTTACATGTATAAGGATTTGATAAATTCTAATTAACTCAGACCTCATCATATACATTAAAAAAGAAGTGCACATAAATACGAATTGTAGAATGAAAATATTTTAAACTTGTTAGTGATAATTTTTTTAAAAAGAAGTAAAGGATAACCAACTAGGGGAGGGGTGTAAGGATATTACAAAATTAAACAAGGGAATAGAATCTCTGCATAAGTTTGCAAAACATCAGTCCTCCATGCCTCAAGCCCAGCTGAGACACTGACTAGATTTTACCCATTCAACTGAGAAAATGAGATCGCTGAGGAAATATTGTTAGCAAGATGCAGGAAAAGTTGTGAGTTTCCAAGCTAAAGTCTCAGGGAAGCTTTAGAGTGGTGGACATCTGGAAAGAGTGGTCCATGAGGGATTAGAATTTGATCGCATAAATTGCCAAAAAGGCTGGTCCAGTGGAATAATTGTACGGCAGTAAAATAACCAATGCATTCCAGCAGAGACTACATTTAGTTTTCTTTCATTTATCAATAAAAATTGCTGCAAATGAGATATGTGAAAATATTTTTAAAACTCTCAATGCTTTGTATTTTTGAAAACCAAAAAATTCTTATTTCTTTTCAGGGCACTCAGAGTTGCACCTGGGCATTTCAAAACAAAAACAATAAAAAAAGAAACAAAAAAATAAGCCAGGCAATGGTAGTGCACGCCTTTAATCCCAGCACTAGGGAGGCAGAGGCAGTAGATTTCTAGCCTGGTCTAAAGATTGAGTTCCAGGATAGCCAAAGCTATACAGAGAAACCCTGTCTTGAAAAACAAAAACGAAACAAAAAAGAAACAAAAGATAACCAAACCTGTGGCAAAAATCGATCATCAGCAAACTGACCAATTGTGTGGGTCTGTCTCTCTCTCTCTCTCTCTCTCTCTCTCTCTCTCTCTCTCTCTGTGTGTGTGTGTGTGTGTGTATAATACTACTTTAGGATCTTAGGAAGATGAGATTGGTCAGATTAATTTTAGTTTTCAGTGGGTGGCAAGTATGTTTTGGTTATCATTATTATAGCATTTACACTAGTGTAAGTGAAACACAGAATAAGTATTTGACAATAACTGTTTGAAATAACAAATGCTTGGGCCTCGGTCAGTTTAACCCTACAGGAAAAGCAATTACCACCTATACACCTAGGATGCCTTAACTTTCCCTGAAATAAAATAACTTAAAATATATGTTTTTACTAAAAATATCCAAGTATATAACAATGCAAATTAAAGATTCATGCATAAGAAGGAAGAGAGGAAGAAAGACTAAAGAAGAAACAAAGGGTGGGGGGAGGAAGGCTTAACGTGCTAAAATTAAAGAGTTAAAGAAGACACTTCCTTCTTTCCTCCCCCAGAAATAACATAGTTCTGGTATCTTCAAGATAAAATACAGTTTTTGCAATTTGGAGTAAGAAAACTCAAGTTAGGTTTCTGTCCTCACACAGAGAGCAAGGCATCTCTTAAAGTTTGTGCTTCTCTACACAGAGACTGGGTGATCGCCACCATCTTCCCAGGTCTTTACTCTTCAAAGATGTCTCCTAAGTCATCTCTGCCTTGTTAAGTTGACTTGAGGCTTTGCCTAAGAAAGAGCCTGGAAACTGGAAGTAGTGTGTCTAACATTTGGTCCAACTGAAGAAAATAATAAGGCACTAAGTAATTCTGTCAATAAGTAAAATATAAAATCATTATTACATCTTACATAGTAAAAGTATTCCATAAAATATTTCAGTATAATTAGAAGCTGGATTGAGAAGAAAAATTATTCTCAGATAACTTTAACACATTATAATTGTAATATCATTGAAAAACTAATCAAAATACTTGAAGGAATCCAACCTGACAGGAAATGAGCTGGAATCCTGGTTAGGTAATGCCCCAGAAGTAGTGTGAAGTTTAGATCCTGAAAGTGAGCTGTCGTCACTGAACTCACCAAAAGTATTAAAATCTCAAGTGACAGCCTAGAATCAGAATGAGAAGGAAACTGTGGAGATATTTCAGCTTGTTTTAAGAAATTAAATGACAATCATAAAAAAAAAAAGAAAGAAAAAGAGGAGAGATGGGGAAGAAGGTTGATAGGAATGTAGAAATGGAAAGAGAGAGAAGAAGGAAAGAGAAGAGAGAGTGGGTAGGTAGGGAAAGGGGGAGAGGGAGAGGGAGTAAGGAGGGAGAGAAGGAAGTGAGGAAGGGAGAGAGAGAAACTGTGAAAATAAAATTTGAAAGCAGTGTTGAAACATTCATGGTCAGCAAAGACCACCAACAATTTGTTAAATTTAGTCACAATAAAATATTAAGTCCCTGCAGGGGCAGGGTGACCAAAAATAAAGGCATGCAAGGGCGTGCCCAGACAAGTCCAAACAAGCCCAAGTGAGTAATGGGCTATCTGGTGTTTACCTCTCTCTCCCTCCCTTTCTGGGAGGTCCGAGGTTCTGCAAGTTCTGCCAGTTCTGCAAGTTGCTGATGTTTGAAATATCCAATCATGTGTAGCCCCGGGAAAGTGCAACCAATCATATGTAACCGTGCCAAATTTTCCCGCTCTCCCCAACCCCTACTGATAAATATCCCAAGTTTCCTGGGTCCGGGGTCGGAATCTCTATCTCCTGCGTGAAATATGTTTCGGCCCGGGGGCCCTCGTCATTAAACCTCCTCTGCAATTGCATCAAGATGGTTTCTCATGTGTCCTTGAGTTCGTGCAGGTCCGGACTTGGGTGAGGGTCCCCTTTTGGGGTCTTTCAAAATGAAGGAAAATGAGCAGTTAGGGCAGAACAGATGAACCCATGCATTCTAAAAGTCTCCAGTGTCCCGTTTGTGAGCAAATGGCTGGAAGGAATTAAGAGGAATTAGGGATGTTCTCTCTCACTCTCCATTATTACTGCTATTTATCTTAAAACAAACCACAAACAAAAAAACAAACCAAAACAAATACAAGGTTTCTTCAGAGCATCGACCACCACAAAGACAAATTAACCATGTTCTATTGACAACCGAAGGATAGACCAAGAGACTGACAAGATGGCTCAGCCAGCAAATGTGCTTATGGGCAAGGTTGGTTCCTGAGTCCAGTCCCCAGAACCAATGTAAATATATAAAGAACAGATTCCCAAAGGTTGTTCTCTAACCTACATAAACACAGGCCATGGCATGTGTGAACCTTCACACATAAATGCACACAGCACACATACTAATAGTAACAACAACAACAACAAATGTTTAAATGCAACTGTTAATAAGATGTAATGTCTCGCCGGGCGGTGGTGGCCCACGCCTTTAATCCCAGCACTCGGGAGGCAGAGGCAGGCGGATTTCTGAGTTCGAGGCCAGCCTGGTCTACAGAGTGAGTTCCAGGACAGCCAGGACTACACAGAGAAACCCTGTCTCAGAAAAAAAAAAAAAGATATAATGTCTCAAGGAGGTGGGTACCTCTTGTTGCCTCAAGCCAAGGTGCACCCCTGAGAAACTATGTCATGCAACAGCTCTGGTGTAAAAGAGCTTTATTGGGGGAGGGGAGAGGGGGAGAGGAGGACCTGGAGAAAAGGCAGAGACATGCTAGTGAACATGTAAACAGGCAGATGGGAGCAGAGCGTGAGTGTAGCAAGGAAAAGAGAGAGAGCGAGCGTGGAGAACAGACAGGGAATGCAGAGGACACAGGGAAACATGCAGGCAGAGAGAGAACTGGGTTGGCTGGTGGCCCTTTTATCTCTGCACACACCTGGCACCTGGTGGTGGTCACCCGGTCACCCATCACCATGGTTAAAGCAGCTGCTAGGTCCCTGAGGGTAGGCCAGCCTGTACGTTAAGACAAACCAAGGTGTAAATTTACTAACCCATTCCTCCTGTGATTGATCATGCACTCTGTTTTTTTAAGAGACAACACATGAAGTGGAGGGGTAGGTGTAAAAACCTTGTAAAATTTGAGAATGCTATATTTAAATATGAGCTGGTTTCATTGAAAAGACAAAGGCAGACCAATAAGCACAAGCATAATCTAGTCTTTGCGCGTGATTAAATAATACCAGAAATACGGCAGGGCCTCTGCATTTAAGTCTCTCATGGCAGTATTGGAATGTCAGGGATGGGATGGCAGGAGTGACTAACGGACTGCTTCCTAGTGACTGTTTCCTGTTAGTGTTAGCATTTCCTCTAGGCTCCGCCCAACAGTTACCAACACCCAGGAAGGAGCCTCCCTCCCTCCCTCTCTCTCTCCCTCTGCACCCTCTGTACCTCAGTCCATCCTTTCCTCCTTCTCCCTCTCCCCCTCCCTCCATTTCTCCCTCTCTCTCCACCTACATCTCCATCTCCTACTCTTTCTTTCCCAGGTGTCTCAGGCCAGTCTCTTCCCTTTTTCTCTTCCTCTCTCCCTTCAGGGCTGACTCCTCAGAGAAAACACCTTGGCCTAGGCTGGCCCAGGTTCTCCCTCCTGTTGCTCCCTTGCTGCCAGCGTTTTATAAACTACAACAGGCCTCTGCATATGTTTAACACTTTCCCACCCAGATCCCAGTCCGTGTCTTTCCAACATGTTTCTGATCCTTTAGTTTTTCCTCCTTGGCCTTCTGGCATTTATCACATGGAGCTTGACCGATTGAGGAGCCAAACAACAGCACTGCCTCCACCTCTGCAGAAGCCCCTCGCACTGCCATTTTCTACCCTGGATCTCAGGCAGAGCTATAGATTGGATCTGAAGCCCAGCCATTGCCGCAATGTCTGTCCTTTCAACAAGAATCTCAATAGCTCTGACAGGAATTGTCCTTCCTCTGAACCAAAGCTTGGTAAACGTATCAATATATCTTAGGCTTCAGTAAATAGCTCAAGTACATGTAACCAATAGACCCCTGAAAACATGGCTGAAATTAGCTTGCCTAAGTATTGTGCAGAAACTCCGAGCTAGTTGAAGAAACTAGTGGTTTCGTTTCCCACATCACCATATATCGTTGATGTATTACTAATAAATCAACATGATAATCTCTGAAATACATAGGTGATTTGAGTAAATATTGAAATAGAGTGATTAATAGTTAATTAATAGTTAATAGAGTACAGTCCTCAGAAAAACCCATCCATTCTGTATAAATGTATATATATAAATGTATCTGATCTGAATTTTAAATGTTAATTCCCAAATCTCGTATCTGCATAGCATTTTCCTAAAGCCCCACTGGTCAGCTTTGGTTTAACAGGTCTGAGGACTCTCCTAGTGACTTACCATCTTCTACCAGGAGCTGACACCAACTCATTATGAGGGTCTTACTGAGTTCTGGGTCTCTGGGACCTCTCCTCTCCTCTCCTCTCCTCTCCTCTCCTCTCCTCTCCTCTCCTCTCCTCTCCTCTCCTCTCCTCTCCTCTCCTCTCCTCTCCTTTTCCTTTCTTTTCTTTTTTTCTATCAGAGCTGAGGACTGAACCCAGGGCCTTGCACTTGCTAGGCAAGCGCTCTACCACTGAGCTAAATCCCCAACCCCTCCTGGACCTTTCTTAAAACTCTGTCCTCTTATAAGACTTAGTATTTCACAGAAGTCACATACCTGAGCCCTTTTCTTTCTCTTCTGTAGCTGACCTACTAAAATCAACGTTTACCCTTAGCTCAAATAAGACACATGATATACATGAAAAAAAAAATTCAGCAGGCGAAAAGAAATAAAAACAGGCTGACTCCATGACAGACTTCAAACTGGCACTTTGAAAATTTAAGATATACATGAAAATTTCACAATAAAACTCGTTTATATACTAAGCAAAAAAATTTTAAAAATTAATCATTGCAGAGAAGTCAAGATATTCAAAACCTGAGAAAGCTAGTCACATTTCATCTTCAATAAAGAAGAAAGATCAGTGAACTAATGCATGCATGACACAATGCCACCAACAATGCACATGTTTTCTTGCCTCGGTTTCTCCACAGGTAATTCCAGACAATAGAACTGATAACTAAACTAGCCTTAACGGAAACTTTCCTGGAAATGGCATGGTTTCATTCTTGTTGACAGCTGAGTAAAATTTCTTTGTGTGTATCCATTCATCTGTTGGTGGACATGTAGGCTGGTTAAATTTCATATCTATTGTGAATAGTGCACCAATAAGTATGGCTTTCTAAGGATCCCTGAGCTGTGTTGAAATCCTTCAGGTAAATATCCAAATGGTAAATCTATTTAGAGGTTTTGTAGAAAGGTCCAGTGATATACATTTAACTGTCAACTTGATAATATTCATTTAACTGTCAGCTTGATAGTATCTGGAATCACCTGGGAGATAGCCCTCCAGACTTGCCTATTGGAGATTACCTGGATTATACTGATATAATGTTCAAAGATGAGTCATGTTCAAAGACTCATCTTAATTCTGGGCAGGACCATTTTGTGCACAGGGGATCCTGAACCATATAGAATGTCAAAATTGAGCCAATCGCTAGCATTCGTTCATATCTTGCTGCTTCCTGAGAACAGATGCAATGTGACCAGCCAGCCTGATGCTCATGTCAGCAGGCCTTCCCTGCCACAGGCAAGTCTTCCTCATCATAATCTGTAAGACAAAATCAACTCTTTCTCCCTTAAGTTTCCTTTTATAAGGATGTTTTGTATATAAGTTTATAAGGATGTAGTGAGAAAGTAACTAAGGCGCCTTCATGCTGACTTGCATAGTGGCTGCACCAGTTTACAATACCCAACAATGTAAATGATTTTTCACTATCATGCTCACCAGAATTTTTGTCTTTTCTTTCTTGATGATAGCCACCCAGACTAGGATAATATGGAAGGAATCTCAATGAGGGTTTAACTGCATCAAGAAAATGAAAGTGAGACAGGCTGACTACATGACAGACTTCAAACTGGCAGTCCAGGAGACTAGGCCTAAGAATTCTGCAAGTTCAGGCAAGCCCAGGCAACTCTGTTACTAGAAAAACATGCCAGGTTCCAGGCATCTAGTCAGAAACTGCTCTGCCATCAGAAGCTGACCAGCCATCTGGCCTGAAGCAAGGACAATGGGTCAGCAATAGTTTCCAGACCTCTCCAGAAATAGTTTCTAGCCGCTACACTCCAGTAATGGAATGTACCTAGAGATGAAGTAAGATAAAGCCTGGACTTTCCCAGGAACAGTTTCCAGACCTCCCTATCAATAGTTTCCCGCTCCCATGCCCCAGTAATGGAATGTCCCTAGAGATGGAGCAAGATAAAAGTCATCTACCCAGGAATCCACTGAATCCAAGAAGGCTATCTGGACAAAGGGAGTCTGCCATTTTATACCCAGCCAAGAAGGCTATCTGGACAATGGTAGACTTTGACCTTAATTTGCACAGTAACACCACCCCATTCTTCAAAATATTGACCACTGCTTTTCTGTTGTTGTTTTTCCTAAGTATAATTCTAGTTTACTCCAAGAATCTATTTCTTGTATTAAATAAAATATTGTATGTGTAAAATTGGTCCTTTAAATTTTTATACAAAGGAAGCACTAAAAAATAAAATTAGAAGAATGAATTAAACAAAATTTAGCCCAGAGCCTGGTTAGCTTGAGAATAAACAAGCAGAGACCCTTTTAACTAAATTATTGAGGTTAGCTTGATGTTCTTTGAATATGTAAAAATAAATAAATAGCTTAGCCTTCTGTAAACAGACATTCCCAAATTTAATATCTTCCTTTAATGATGGTGTGGCATACTTTCAGCTGGGCTAGCAATGCCTCCTCGGAGGAGACTTCAAAGGCATCCTCAGAGCTGCTGCCTCTGCAATAATTCAGGATTTACAGGATGTAGGATATAAAAGTGTGTCTCCACCCAGAGAAGAATGAAGCCTAGACCCAGATACATTCAGATATGCAACTGACCTAGAAGTTGCTTTGTTCACACCAGGGCTTAACTGAAACTTGGCTGGCCTAATTTTGCTTGCTATTGATCTATTTTGTGTATTATATTGAGATCTTCTTTCCTGTTTGTACGGTGTTCATCTTTGTCATCACTGTCAATAGTTAACTGTCAGGTGTCACTGTTCCAAGTACATCTGCCTTCCATATGCTAAACATTACCCAATTCAATTCAGTGTAGTGTTGGCAATTGCCTGGTCACAAGATAATCTGGAGTAAAAGCCAAATTAGTTTTTTTTAAAAAAAAAAGGAGTTAAAACTGAAATCATATCCAATGTCACAGCATATAGAAACACATTTTCAAACATTACATCCACTGCTTGGAATCTTAGGTCAGGAGATAAAGGAGCAGGGGAGGAACTTACAGAAAAATTTCTGCCACTTATCTGCCGTGAACTTTAACCTGATTTGGATGTACAAAGCGGTGACGCTTAGTGAGAGAATCTTTACAGACACTGTTCTGAACCAGGGGCGCAATCCTGAGGATACAGGTCGCTAGATCCTTGGATTCCTAGCAGTCTCAGTAGGACATGGATACTCTTTACGTCGGGAACATTTTAAAGTGAAATATAGAATTTTAAGTCTTGTACCTAAGAAGCCAAGGTTATTATCATTGAATAGTAGTCAAGGCAGTGGTATCCAGAGCCCAGTGTTACACTCTTACCAAGCTGTAGGTGTCTACTCAGAGTGATCCCTCTGATAACCTGGCAATAGAAAGTACATCGAGTTTGAGGTTTTATTCCATTAGATACAGACTCAATAAGGAATCCCATGTGGATAAAGGAATATGTATTTTCAATGATTTGAATAAAAATGTAATTTTTCTCACCATCTTTTAGTAAACATTCTAAAATATTTCATTCAATAATCTCTCTTCAGACACTTTATTTCCTGTTTCCTATGCCTCTATTTCTTAGGGTGTAAAACATGGATGATGTTATACGAACATGAATCACCACATGGATCCAATCACTGACAAAGACAAAGAGCAGAGGTTTCAAAGGACTTGGAATTCCCTATCTGTCTTGCTTTTTTTTTTAATGTGTACATAGCCAGCACATCTGCAGCTCCAGCAGCTGTGAACCAGAGAACCCTGTGAGTCCATGCACCCTGTGAGATGCATGCGTATCAGAGCTCACCAAGAACTCTCTAGTCAGTAAAGAAGGTGCCCTGAGTATGTGTTCTACACTTTCTCTGCCAAGAAAATCTTTCTGCTGGATCTACTCGCTTTTTTTTTCCATTAAATAACTAAAGAGGTAAAGTCAAATATCCTGAAAACTTTGCATTCTCTATTTTCTGTATTTACTATTTCCTATATTTAAAATTTTGAAAATCAACATTTAAAGTATTTTAGATTGTATTTATGCAGATGACTAGCCTATATGAATGTTCTCTTTCAACTTCTCCTCAAAATACTTTGCAGTATTTTTTCTTATCTATATAGGTCTTTTTTATACAGAATATGATATATATATATATATATATATATATATATATATATAGAGAGAGAGAGAGAGAGAGAGAGTTTATTATTGACAATCTATGCTTTATACCTTTTACAATCACAAATATTCAAGTTTGACTGTCATGAAAAAGTTCCCAAAGCAATTCTTATAGAAAATAGAAATTAGGCTGTTGGCACTTTTTCTAAAATATATCTGTAATATTGATTACTCTCCACAACCTAAAGGCAAAGCCCTGTTACTGAAGAAAAAGCACTTATTACATCATTGAACATGGAGAAAGGGAGCTGGTACCCAATAATGAGCTTCACTCCTACTAAATAGTATTCCCAGTCCTTGAAGGTACTCTACACATTACTGGAAGAGAAAAATAACCATCAATACCACTGAGCTACAAACCCTGCAACCTTCATCAGGGACATGCTTATAAGATATACTGATATAATAATGGTACAAATGTTATGCTAGTGACCAAGCACTTTTTAATTAAATTTAATGCCCACTCCATGAGCTAGAACCCATGCCTGACAATGATAAAGTCGCCAAAAACTTGAGACTAGATAGGGCATGGACCCTAGAGGGGAAACATACTATTAGTATTCTACTAAAGGGACATAGCAATAAAATAACTCCTAATTACGAATTGCTCTACTCATAGATCAGTGCCTTCTTCTGCCAGTAGGTGATCATCAGCAGACAACCACAACTGGACAATGTGCAGAGAATGAAAGATCTCAGAGCACTCAGTCTTAAATGAGATTTCTTTATGAAATCCCACCCCTCAAGACTCAAAGACCTATGTAGACATAGGTCAAAGACAGGGCAAAAAGATTATAACAGAGGTGTAAATTACTCCAAGAAACAATGTCTTTCAAATATAACAGAACTGATATACATATGAACTAATGAGACTCTGATAGGACACATAAGATCTACACATGATTTAAATCATAAAATTTCAGCATCGAAAAGGGGAAGTGAAAACAAAATTCCACCCTGAATAAAGAAGCTATTTGCATTTGATGCCTACTAGGAAAGAGAAAATCAGTTCTCTCCAATTGAGTGTCACTGAGTATATCAATAATATTCTAGAGGAGACCCTAAGTTATTAGCCAACCTAAACCAGATTCCATGTTTTTTTTTTTTAATCATCATCATCAGTGGTGGTGTACTATTTTTACTGTAGTTGTGTTTCATATCTTTCTTGTTTGTTGGTTGTTTTTTTTGAGACAGGGTTTCTCTGTGTAGCCCTGGCTGTCCTGGAACTCACTCTGTAGACCAGGCCAGCCTCAAACTCAGAAATTCGCCTGTCTCGGCCTCCCAAGTGCTGGGATTAAAGGCGTGCACCACCACTGTGTGTTTTATATCTTATTGGTGTCATTTATTTTGATTTGATTTCCATTATTTGGTTGTTTGGAAGCTGAGGGTTTTGTTAGAGGAGAAACATGAAGTTAGATGGGTAGGAGAGCAGGGTGGATCTGCGAAGAGCTGAAGAGGATAAAGAAAATGATCAAAATATATTCTATGAAAAAAAATTTAAAAAGGAAAACATACTCATACTATTACTCTGCATTTTATGTTCAAGAAGTAGATAATTTCTATCATTATCAGAGTTCAGGTTTTAAAAACGTTTTTGTACTAAGAGTCATTTATTTTCCTTTTGAATTTGTGTTTGTCTATGACTGTAGAAGCAATAAGAGATATTAGGTGATAGGTAGATGCAGAATAAAAAATAGATGCTCAATATACTGATAACTGATATACAGATTAGATAGAAGATAGATGATAAATGGGCAGATAGATAGATGATAGATTGTTATACAATTTATTGATATACAATTTGTTCTTGACTAAAAATGATGCTAGCTTGACCTATACTGAACTCCTCTACATTTCACTGATGTAGACATCCATGAATTTCTGTTAGATTTATTTCCTATTCTCTAGCATACAAAGATTTTGCCAGTAAATCTAGGGGAGTTACTACTTATTGTTCACTCATCCCAATCAGCATAGTGTTGTCAATATAAGGAGCTACGTGATGTTTGTGAAAGAAAAAAAATACTGGCCAAATTATGACATAGATATGGGGACTTGATATACCTCTCACACAGTAAGTAAGTGTATATTGCCGGGGCAGCTAAAAAGAAACTGTTTTTTTCTGGTCCGTATTGAAGATTATAGGGACAAAGAATTTGTCAGATCACTAGCTTCATTCCAAGAATCAGGGGATGTGTTGATTTATTCAAGTGATGAGATCATATATGTTACAGCAGCTGCAACTGGAGCTTCAACTTGGTAAAGTTTATGATGACACTCTCTTCTTCCCACTCCATCTGTCCTCCACTCCATTCAAATAATCTGTGTTGACTGGCAGGGGTAGGATAATCACCACACCTTCGTCTATCGAGTCACTGATGGTGGCATTCCATTCTAAAATGCAGCAGTGATTTTGGCTTAATGCTATCCTCAGTAGACACAACTCTATGACTTTATTCGGCTTCCCTACCATAACAGGCCTGACCCCACCATTAGGGAATCATTGTAGGGTTTTACAGTCTGCTGAGTACTTCTAACTTTATCTGTGTTTCAAAAACTTAGAAAATAGTCACAGAAAATAGCCCAGGGCTCAAAGAAGACTGGGCCTACAAACCTAAGTGAGACTTCTAATTACCACCTGACCTCTCTTCAAGTAGACAAAAGAGATATTTTGGGATCCTGGAAGGAGCATCATTTCAGAGCCATCAGAAGATAAGCCCTGAAAACACTGATGAGTTTCTTTTTCTCAATTCACAGATAGCCTTTCAAAGGACAGATTCCCTTTTTAATGAAAATTGGGAGAAAGAGTAACATTAAATATTCTTGAAATGTTCCAAAATTGTTTCTCTAGGGAACTCAATTGCCCCTTCAATCAGTTAGGAGCCTGCAAACTCAGTCAACTCTGAGATTAATTGGGGACCACTGTTGTCTGTTGTTATCATTATAGTCAGATTATGGTATACGTGACTTGGAAGCATTCTGCTAACACAGCAAGTAAAACTTTGAAGATCTATCTGTTTTACTTCAAAGAACACTCAGTAGCTAGCAAACACCCAGGACTGCACAGATTAAGGAACTCTGATAACTACTACTACTTTGAACTCCACTGTAACCACACCCACTTTGTACTTTTCATAGTTGAGATCTGGGCATGCTTTCTGCCATATTTAATTACTCCCACTTTATGTAATTTTCTCATGACCTTGACTGCACTCCCCCATTAAAGGTCTAACATAGAGGTAAAAAGGATCATAGAATTTTTATGTCATCAAAGAGTGGTGAAGAGTTGACTTTCTAGACTCACTTTTGTAGTGAGGATAAGTAGGTCTTGATTTAAATATTTCCTCTAAGTGTTCACTGTCCAAATTCCTTGTAGCATCCAATCAAGACAGTTCCTGAATCTCTAATCTCCTAATGTTTGACACAGAGTGAGTCCTTCCTCTATGAAGTAACCTCCAAAGAGGCTCAGAGTTGAAAGCTTTCTTTCCAGCTGATGAAGCTGTTGAGATTGGCACACTTGGTTGCTAACTTTATCAGTGGGTGAGTCCATTGCCCTGTAGCAGATTAGAGTATTAGGATGTGGGACAATTTTGGAGGAAACAGTTCACTGAGGCCATGCTTTTGAAGGGTGTTTTATTACCTACCACTTGCTCCCTCTGTCTTATTCCTGGCTTCTGTGAGGTGAGTTTGCTAGGATGCTCACCTTCACCACAACTGCACAGTGATGGTGCTCCCCTCTGAAGGTACAAAAAAAATCCACTAAAACTATGAGAGAAAACAACTCTTTGTTCATTAAAATTATTTTCTCTGGTGTTTTGTAAAAGTTATAAAAAGAAATAGACACAAACTTTAACTGCAAATTTTCTCCTCTGTGAGCTTATATCCATAAATTCATCCCGATCAGACGTCATTTTCCTTCTACCATTATCCTCTCTCTCAGTGTGCACTTCCACATATGTCCCTTAAAGCTTTGTCTATATAAATCAGAGAATTAAAGTACTTATTCTATACTATGATTCATCTTCTTATGCATTACATTTTGTATTTTACCCTTGGGGGCCTTCTGGAACCTTAGCTATAGGTTTAGATGCAATGAAAGGCTGTTGACATGGGATCTGGGGAGAACTGACATTGTCTTATATAACTGTCTTGAGAGAGGCTACACTATAACAAATTCTTCAGGCAATCTGACGTTATTACTTCCTGACAGAGGAAGTCATTGCACCTAGAGATGAAGGAACTATTACTCCTTGCTTCTACTAATGAAGGATTACTCACTCTTGTAAAGAGGACTCAATAAAATTTAGAGTTGATGTCCCTAAATTCATGAGGGTTTTCCTCACATCCCCATTTCAGATTACAGTATCCCATTCTTCTCAGTCAGTGTTTTTGTCTTAAAAACAGACATACTGAAAAAAGCAACCTCAAAGTTGGATGAGAAGAGACAGAAGAACTGGGAGAGTGGAAACAGAGGAGCTGAGTGAGGTTGAATAAGTTGACAATACACTGTATAAAATTCAAGATCAACGAAATAAGAGGATAAACATACTGTAAGTGTAGAAATTCAACATATTTGGTCACTCCATCAATTAAACAATGAGATTCTGAGTTTGACTTCAGCATTACAGCACTGCTTCAAGAGATAAGCATCTCCCTCAGTGCACATCAGCACATTTGAGCTACTTATGTAGCTTTTGAGCTGAGGATTTGAATTCCACTCATTTCTTTGTCAAATAACAATAGGAAGACATCCAACCTTGATAGAATTCATTATGTTTCTAAAAATGTTCTGAAGCATCATATGCACAGACACTGGACCTCTTGACTGTCATAAGGCATTGGCAACATGCATCTAATGGGATTATGGTTTAGTGGGCAAAGAATTGCCTGGAATGACCAAGGCCCCACCTTCACTTCCTAGACAAGGAAGGAAGGAAGGAAGGAAGGAAGGAAGGAAGGAGTAAAGGTAAAAGATAAAGAAAAAATGGAATTATCCAATGGAAGCTGAACCTAGTGCCATGCTCCTGTAACCCCAGTCACTCAGAAAACATGAGCCCAGAAATTCAAGATCAACACGAGTAAGTATGTAACATATAATTTCTGAGGGATTCTGTTTTGATCATTTGATACTTTTGTTTTTTTTTTATAACTTTTTCTTTTCTTTCTCCTTTTTCACCCATCCCATCTCCTCCCCTGCTCCCTCTCAAATTCATGGCCTCTTCTTCTTAAATTATTATTGTACATATATAAACAAATAAAAATATACATAAACTTGCTTAGTCCATTTAGTGTTACTTATATATATGTTATATTAGTCAGGGTTCTCTAGAGTAAAAGAATATATAGAAAGAATCTATGTATATTTTTAATTATATGTAGCTATACCTATATATGTTCATATATATGTTGATGTACATGTTCATGTATATATGTGTGTATATTTATACTTATATTTAATTTATATTTATATTATTTGTATTTATATTTATTTATATTATTTATATTTATAGAGGGGATTTGTTAAAATAATTTCCAAATTATTTCCAGGGGATTTGTTAAAATAATTTCCAGCTAATTCATGGGCTCTTTTTTTTTAATTATTATTGTTACATTATATAAACAAATAAAAATATAAATACAACCTGTTAGTCCATATATATATATATATATATATATATACATATACATACACATATACATCATATATATATATCATATATATATGTATATATATGATATATATATACATATATATACATATATATATGTATATATATATATATATATATATATACATATATATATATCACTAAACAGTGCCTGGCTATGAATAGAAAATCCAAAAATTCAGTAATTGTTCAATTCACAATGTTTCAGTTGGTCTTCAGTATATGTTGGAATCCCAAAGGAGTAGGCTCCAATGCGAGTGAAGAAATGGATTGCTAGCAAGGACAAGCAGCCAAAAAAGCAACACGCTTTCTTCTTCCATGTGCTTATAGAGGGTTTCAGCAAAAGGCGCAGCACAGATTAAAGGTGTGCCTTCCCACCTCAAGGTCTGGATTAAAGAATTATCTTTCTACTTTAAAAATCAAGATTAGAAATGGATCTTCCTACTTCAAGATAAGCAAAGTGTCTCATAGATGTGCCCTCCTCTTTTTAATTCATTCTAGATGTAATCAAGTTGACAACCAAGAATATTCATCACATATGTGTGCTCACGTATGTGTTCATGTGTGTGTGTGCTTGCATGTGTGTGGGTATGTGTATGTGTGTGTAGAGCTGATCACGTAGTGCTGGATAAATAATCAGGGGTTCATTCTTAAGGCAAACTAAATCTCCTTTACCCCACCGTTACTAATTGCTCATTGCTCATATTTCTTCAGGATGGGACCTTATGAGGCTTACCCTATCTATATTTGGATGTCAAATGGTATTTGAATTGTGCTGTCTTTATTTGGACACTGATACTGTTGAGATTTCATTGCGTTGGTGAATATGGTCACATCCAGAAGACAAAATCTTGCAATAGACTTCCTAATCTTTTGGGTCTTAGGATAATTCTGCCCCCTCTTCTATGATAATTTCTGACCCTTGTGTGTAGGAGTGGTCTTGTGGATTTATCAGGTGGGTCTAAGCACACAAGCAATCTATTGTTCTCTATGGAGAAACTTCTTTGATGAAGTGTGAAAGCTACATTTAACGGTGGGCATAAGGATAAATGTTTGGAATAAGTTGTAAATTATAGTAATCTTAAAAAGCAGAAGAAGATCCATTACCTCACTAACCAGTGGTAGTCAGCTCAGATTTACAAGACCAAGCAGGATTTCCCTCTTGTTATATACTGCCATTAAACCTTTAGGGATATCTTAGAATGCTGGTCACTGTTCTGGTTCATAGGCATCAGAGCTGGATAAGAACTATTGCTTACTATCCTCCCTTGGCAACTTGCATAGCTCCTTCAGGAACTATGAAAGCAAGTTTTCATGGAGGAGGCTTTGGGGTCAAATCCAGAGGGAATCCTCCAAATCTTATCTCTTAAGTACCTAATATCTTTAGCAATAGGAACTAACCTTCAACTTCTTGGAGGCAGCCAAGCAATACAAGTTTATGGTGACAGATGATGTACTGAGCATTACAGTAATTGAGAGGCAGAATGAGCATTAAAGGTGATTGAATCACACACCAAATTTTATGTTAATGTACAGTGTAAGACCAATTTTCTACTATACTTGGCCCTCTGTGTGTGAAGTTTCTATTTATGTTGAATCAACCAATCACAGTTTAAAGTATATCTCTATTAGACAATTTCAGACATTTTCCTGCTTCCAGTATATATTCCCTAAACTATACAATGTAATAACTATACAACATTCTTGTTATTGGTATCACATAGTTAACATATATAAAAATATGAATGTTACATTTCAAAACTAAATTAGCTCTTAAGTGTGGGACTTGATTATCTTTTTTAAAATTTTATTTAATCTTTTCTTTTTTTTTTAACTCCATATTTTATTCCCCTTCCAGTCGACCCTCCTGGGATGGAGAATAGTCAGAGGGAGGACTGGGAGGGACTTGATAATCTTTAGATTTTTATTTTTATGGAGCTTCCATAGAATCAATTTCCCACAAAGACCATGAATACCAAGGAGTAATCATTTTCAGTAACCCACAAACCAGAGTTCAACATTCAAGAAGGTAGAACTGTCCTGTTTATCCACATACGAATATGATCGTAAAAAGAAACATAATGGGTAGAATCAGTCACCCCTGTATGTTTTTCTTATGTGCAGACTGTAATCATAGTTGAGAATGCTGTGCCATTAGTTCATAATTTATGGTGATGAGACAGTTTTGGGTTATTTATTCAAGATATCTTTTAAAAACACACAAGAACTGAAGGATAAATGTAACTAACCATTCAGGCTTGTTTCCATTCTTCTATTTGTGCAGAGGTTGCTGCTATTAAAAAACAAACAAGCAAAACTCATTGTAGTATGGGTTAGAGAGGCCATGGATGCTTGTTTTTATACATATACATACTTAGTTTTTCAAGGAGTCTTCTATAATTATAAAAGAAGTCTTACTTGCCACAAATTGGAACAATACAGCATCTTCTCTTTCCATTATGTGCTCTGATTTCCAATTTCTGTTTCTCCTCCCCTTCAGTTGGCTTTAATTTACTAAGAGGACCACATGGCTGCCCTCCTAGGCCCCTTTCTGGTGCCAATAGGAGATCATGGTTCTCTTCAGGTGAATATCTTAGTACTTCTTCACATTCATTTATGACATTTGTACTCATTCCTATATCCTGCTTTAGTCATCAGAAGGCATCAACAAATACACACCATTTTACATTTTCCTTTAAATTTTTAATATTAGGATCCTGATACCTGCTTCAGTTATAGAAAATATTTGTTGCTACTTCCTCACCACCAGGGTCCCTGAGGAGAGACTGTGAAGGGTTGCACTCACCCACTGACTCTAAGATTTCTGTGTATCAGTGACAGGCAATGGACCTATCCAGGAATTGTGCTGCTGCTGAATATGGAACCTGAAAATGTCTGGCTCTTGTTTCTGGCATGGATTACAACTGAACATTCCCCGCTGGTCAGAGGAATGCCCTAGGTACGGTGTGGTAAAGCTACTGTGCTGATAATGACATGAGAATTTGTGGTTATGCTCTGTGTCACTTTGTCTCCACTTGCAGTAAAGATCTCATATTGTGCATATCCCTAAAATACCTTCAGTGGTTGAGGATAACTACATAGACTAGAAGACAAAGAGACTTGTTTCTTTACTACAAAGTTTAATGTCTTGGAAAAATAAGAAATAAATAATATATTGTTTTTTTTTTCTGGACATCAGCATAAGAACTCTAGAAATGATAAAATCAGAAATTGTCATTATTAAGAAGACATGTCCATAAAAACTTTTTAAAAGTATTTAAAATTATTCTGCATAAAGTATGCAAACTAGACCACTTGACTAGTCTGTTACTTCAGTGGCACCAGCAGCCCATGGGATAACCACAGTCTTCAAGAGTGTAATATTGTAAAGGCTATTTACATCAGTATGAGAAGACTACAGAGATTCTGTGTGGGTGTTCCCACTTGCTTATTTAACCATAGTCTTTAGTATATAGAAGAATCCCTCACCAAAACAAAAATCATGTATAATATGGTTCTTTGTACTATCCATGTTATACAAACTACAAACTTGACCACCTCAAAAACATGGTAGGACACTGTGGTAGGGACTTGGAGAAAGAAGACAAGCTTCAAGAGGTTTTCATGTTAAAATCAGCTGTAGCTGCAAAGAAACATAAGGCAGAAAAGAAAGCAGTCAAAGAAGAGAAAATGACAAATGGATATATCTTACCTGTTTTAGCCTTTCCTTATAGCAGTCTCAATCTGTATGGTAATGTTAAACACCTATTGCAGTGTTTAAATGATAGAAACCTATTAAAAGTGATAATGAGAAATGCATGCAAATGTGCTCACACACACACACACACACACACACACACACAATTTTGTCACAGTTTAGTAGAACAGGCGTTAGGAAGAAAGGCAAAGAACCAAATATAAAAGTGTCCACATCTTATTAATCAAAGGTAAGAAAGTCATGGAGCTGGAAAGGTAGCTCAGTGACTAGGAGCACTTGTTGCTCCTGCAGAGAACCAGAGTTTTATTTCCAGTACCCACATAGTGGCTCACAACTGTTAGGAGCCGCAGCATTCACCATTAAAAGATGGCGTGGGCATCCGGTGCTCCCACAAGTAAACAACTAAACTGCGCAGGTGCAAGAGGCGAAAGCGCACCAAGCCACTGCCCAGCCCGGGGCGTAACATGGGGTGATGAGTGAACAGCAAATCAGAAGTGAACACACCACTCTAGGGTGCATATAAGCAGTGCCTTTTCCCGGCTTGGTGTCTTCTGCTTCAGCTGATACAAGAATAAAGCCTCGCTGTAGTAACTACCCGAACACTGCCTCCCGTGTCTCTCTTGCGGGCGAGGGGACTCGGAAGGGGCGCGGAACAATCTGGTGCTGAAAACCCGGGAACTTCAAGGCGCCGCGGAGACCCCCCCCCCCGAGACTCAGGGCGGGTTAAAAGACTACAGGATCAAGGTACGACTCTGAGAGGTATGTTTGGGGTGGAAGCCTTGGTTGCAAGTGGATTTTCACTCATTGCTGCTGCTGCACTAGTTGGCCTCTTGCTTGCATTGCTCTCGTTTTTAGCTTATTTGTGTTGTGAGGATCCAGCTTGCAGCACAGCTATTAATGCAAGTCAAGAGGTTTTAGAAGAGGTCCACTCCAGGGTATCAGAAACAGAGCATGTTAGCCGGCATTAGGCCAAGGAGCCTGGGGAAAAAGATCAGGCCAAGGAGCCTGGAAAGGGGAAGCAGGCAAGAAGGCCTGGACAAAAGAAGCAGACCCAGGAGTCTGGTAAAAAGGGAGAGTACTCGAAAGGAACAGAGGCCACTGCAGGGCCTATTAAGAATAAGGACCCTTCACCGGCTGGTAAAGAGAGAGTGAAGGTCAAAAGGACCCCCCTTTACCCCAGTAAGGAGCTTGCCGCCATAGACCTTAGCAGCTCCGAAGAAGATCTAAGGCAAGGAGAGGAAGAAAGCCTAGAGGAGGGGGCAGCTGCCTATGAACAAAACAGATATGGACCAAAAAATAACCATCCTGAGATAAGACTAAGAAAGACCTTGAGTCCCTCGGCCCCACCCTTGCCTCCGGCCTATGTCCCGGGCAGCATCTCTAATTCATTTCTCAGCCCAGGAGTTCGGAGACAGCTACAGCTGGCATTTCCGGTCTTTGAAGGGGCAGAGGGAGCCCGTGTTCATGCCTCAGTAGAGTATAGGCAGGTCAAAGAATTAGCTGAGGCAGTACGTGCATATGGAATTGGGGCTAATTTTACTGTATCCCAAGTGGAGAGGTTAAGTGCAGCTGCTATGACGCCAGGAGACTGGCAGGACACAGTGAAGGCGGTACTTAACAATATGGGCCAATTCCTAGAGTGGAAGGCCTTGTGGTACGAGGCACTGCAAGCATAAGCCAGGATTAATGCAAACACTGAGGGACAACAATTATGGACTTTTGACATGCTGGCTGGAGTTGGCGTACATGCGAACGACCAGACCACTCATCCCTGGCAGGTCTACGCACAGATAGCATCAGCTGCAATAAAGGCATGGAAGCCTCTCCCTAGGAAGGAAGGCAGTAATCTTTATTTGCCCAAAATAACTCAGGGGACCAGTGAGTTCTTCTCTGACTTTGTGGTCCGTATGACTGAGGCAGCTGGCAGAATCTTTGGGGATTTCAGATCCCAAAAATTTCAGAAATTGGCTCTTTTCTAGGAACGGTTATTCATCCAGAAAAAATAGTTCCTCAAAAATTAGAGATTCGTAGAGACCATTTACATACTTTGAATGATTTTCAGAAATTATTAGGTGATATAAATTGGTTAAGACCATTTTTAAAAATTCCCTCGGCCAAGCTGAAACCTTTATTTGATATTTTGGAAGGGGACGCTCATATTTCCTCACCGAGGGCCTTAACACCGGCTGCGAGCCGTGCTCTACAAGTAGTAGAAAATGCTTTACAAGATGCCCAACTAAAACGCATAGATGAAACCAAAACCTTTGACTTATGTGTTTTTAAAACTAGACACTTACCAACTGCTGTGTTATGGCAGGAGGGGCCTTTGTTATGGATCCATCCCAATGCTTTTCCTACAAAGACCATTGAATGGTATCCAAATGCAGTTGCTCAACTTGCCCTTCGTGAACTAAAAGCAGCCATTACCCATTTTGGAAGGGAGCCTAAGGTTTTGATAGTGCCTTATACTGCCCATCAAGTCCAAATATTAACGGCGACCTCTGATGTTTGGGCAGTGCTGGTTACTTCCTTCAATGGTCAAATTGATAATCATTATCCTAAGCATCCCATCTTACAATTTGCCTTAACTCAAGCTATCATATTTCCACATATTGTGTCTCAGGAGCCACTCCCAGATGGAATGGTAGTTTATACGGACGGGTCTAAAACAGGAGTGGGTGCCTATGTGGTTAATGCTAAGGTTACATCCAAACAATACCATGAAACCTCACCTCAAATTGTGGAATGCCTAGTGGTGTCAGAGGTTCTGGAAATCTTTCCAGGTCCCTTAGATATTGTTTCAGATTCCTTCTATGTGGTTAATGCAGTAAAAGCATTAGAAGTTGCTGGGTTAATTAAGACATCTAGCAGACTTGTAGAAGTTTTTCAAAAGATTCAGCTTACCCTGGCTAAGCGAAGATTCCCTGTCTTTATAATTCATATTAGGGCTCACTCAGGCTTACCGGGACCTATGTCCCGTGGAAATGACCTGGCAGATTGAGCCACAAAGTTGATTGCAATTGCCCTTTCGCCAAAATTGGATTTGGCTAAAGCCTTTCATAAAAGGTTTCATGTGACAGCTGAAACGCTACGATGTCGATTTAACATCTCTAGAAAGGAGGCTAGAGATATCGTGACTCAATGCCAAAACTGCTGTCAATTCCTACCTGTTCCCCATACCGGAATTAACCCTCAGGGAATTAGGCCATTACAGATCTGGCAAATGGATGTTACCCACATCCCATCCTTTGGCAAGTTACAATATTTGCATGTCTCCATTGATACCTGTTCTGGAGTTATGTTCGCCTCTCCATTGACCAGAGAAAAGGCAGCCCATGTTATTCAACATTGTCTCGAGTCTTGGAGTGCCTGGGGAAAGCCTAAAATCCTTAAAACTGACAATGGACCGGCCTACACTTCTCAAAAGTTTGGACAATTTTGTCGCCAAATGGAGGTGACACACCTGACGGGTCTTCCTTACAACCCTCAGGGACAAGGCATCATTGAGCGTGCTCATCGTACCCTTAAAACTTATTTGATAAAACAAAAAGGAGAAGTTGAGGAAGCTCTGCCCATGGTGCCACGGGTTACTGTTTCTCTGGCACTTTTTACTCTCAACTTTTTGAATTTGGACAGTCAGGGCAACACGGCGGCTGATCGCCATTGCCTGGAACCAACTAGGCCAAAAGAAATGATAAAATGGAAAGATGTTTTGACTGGTCAATGGAAAGGCCCGGATCCTATTTTAATAAGATCCAGGGGAGCAGTTTGTGTTTTTCCACAGGAAGAAAACAACCCATTTTGGTTGCCAGAATGCCTGACACGACGTCTCACAGTTGTGGACGATGATTCCTCAGCGGGTTTCCCCACAAATGCTTTTGATCGCTACATGGATTCTCCAAGCTTGGGTTCCTAGTATATATCGTGAATTTAGATGGGCTATCCTATCTGCTTTTCCAAAACCTATGCCCTTGCCTTCTTAAAAGGCACCACTTCTGCTAAACAGAATTTCTCCTATACCTTTAACTATACCGAGCGAATTAATGCCTCACTCCAGTTTGTGTGTATCCTCTATTTCTTTTCATCTTATCCAACCACTCCTTTAATACTTGTACCAATGTAACTTGCTTTATGTCCCAGTGCTGGTCTGCTCTTGTCTATAAGCAGGCCCTAATAGTCAGAATACCACATTGGATCCCTATCCCTGTTCAGATGTCTGGGACCTTGACTTTATTTCAACAGAAGACAGATTTTGATATAACGGCAGCCATTGTCACTGCTATTACCATCTCTGCAGCTGCAGCTGTGACAGCCAGCATAGCCATGGCTCATCAAGTTACAACAGCTACTGTTGTTAATCAAATTTCAGAAAAGACTTCTGAGGCTTTGACCACTCTACAGAAAGTGGATGCACACTTGGCATCAGGCATTTTGTTGGTCAATCAGAGAGTTGATTTGCTCCAAGCCCATGTGGAACAACTCACAGATGTGGTTCAGATGAGCTGCGTGTCAGCAACCCCACATCTATGTATTACACCTCTGAGATTTATGAACGATACATTTATTCAAAGTCATAATCTTTCTGCTTATTTATAAGGGAATTGGACTGGGGAGCTGGACCAGATGCAACAGCAATTGCAGATCCGGATCTTGAGCCTTGATGGAACACGAGTGGACCCTGTTGCCCTTGGCGATTTTACTTCTTATAACAACGTATTTTCTTATATCTTCTTGCAGTGTCTTCCACATGAACAGCCTCTGTGTGTTGCACTAGGCTACTGTTAAGCAAATTACAATCTTTATAAATATGTATAAAATAAACTGATGTGGCTATCTTTTTAAGTAAAGGTATTTTAGTCACTGCACTTTGAATATGTTAATAATGTATGTTGAATGTGTTAAAATTTTATGAGAATTGTGCTTTTGACGTATTACCATTTGATAGAAACAGTAGCTCTAAAATTCATTGTTGGACTTGTGATGTTTTAACTTAAGTGTCAGAATGATAACAAAAGAAAGTAAGGAAATTATAAGTGAGGGGGATATAACCTTTAAGAACTTTATTTAGTGTTACTCTCTGACCAAAACAGAATAAATCATCTTCAGAGGTATTATTCAATTATTGCAAAATGGGTAACTGCAAACTTGAATATTTGATCTATTCTTTGCTTGCACAGTTCTAAAGCAAATTTGAAGATATTTTGTCTGCAACACACAAGTATACAATTCAAATTCTGAAAACAAGGTGCCAGGCTAACTGTCTGCCTCTCTACAGTGCCCAAGGATCATTAGCACATCCCTCAAGGGGGAGACAGAACACAGTCCACAATAGGGGCCCTCAGTCCATGTTTTCTCCAGTGGGAAACTGCAAGGTCTGGAACCTTTGCTGTGATTCCCAGACTCCTGTGAGTTGTTGTGAATTGGTCCTCAGGTTCACACTTCTCCCAGGGCATTCATGCTCCAGGCAGGAAAGGAAAGGCAGAGCCAAGGATGGGACAGGGGATGCAAGCCCAGGATGCAGAATCTGTTTTGGTTCCAGATGAGAGCTGAGAGTACAAAAGGCTGGGGGAAAGAGAAGACCTTCTCCTGGAGATTTAGGCATGGCCCTTTACTATGAAAGCCTCCCCCATTGCAAACCTTGATGAAGGAGAGGGTCCTTGTTTATCTAAACTATTTTTATTTGATGGTGACTGTGAATGCATACACCTTATTTAGGTTGAACAAGACATTAAATAAATATCTTTTGCAGGAAGGAATTAGCAGAAAGGGAAGTTCATTGGCTGAACACTTGGGACCTATTTAGATACTTTATTAGCATGGAAAACTCCAAGTTTTCATCTACATGACTGATTGTGGTCCTCCCAGTGGGGTGTCAGATCAGGTAGTTTGGCAGGGAGTCTCCTGCTGTTCTGAGATTCTCTGGGTTTTAGCCTGCTCAGCCTTACCGGTTCTTTCTAGTGGCACAGTCCACTTTGCCCTACAATGAGATGTGGATGTTGTAAACTAAATAACACACTAAAATATGGGCAGTAAAATGGAAATCACTCGTTGAGAGAAAAGAATTGTCTTCAAGTGATCATTATGAATTCAACCTTTTTACAAAACCTTAATAAATATTCTTACAAAATAAGCATGAAATTAATTGTAAAAGAAGAAAGAAATGTGTAAGAAATCCGAGCGCAGTTCAGAACAGACCACTCCAGACCACGCGGTTCCAAGGGGGAGGAGGTTTATTCAGGGGATAGGGCAAAGGTGGGGAGAGGAAGGTGGAAGAGATAAGAAAGAAGAGAAGTAGAGGCCGGCCATGACCACGTGGAGAGACAGGAAGGTGGGGGAGGGGACAGAGAGGCAAGAGGGTAAGAGAGAGAGTAAGAGAGTAAGAGAGTAAGAGAATAAGAGAGCAAGAGAGTGAGGAGGGGGCAAGCAGCCCCTTTTATAGTAGATCGGCCTACCTGGCAGTTGCCAGGTAACTGTGGGGAGGAGCATACCTGGCTGTTGCCAGGTAACTGGGGAGGTGGAGTTTAGACAGAATACTAACAAAATGTTTCTGATCTTTTGTCATAGTTGTTTTCTGCTTTTTCTCATTAATGTCAATTAGACATTCTGAGAAAGTAGACTTGGGAAACACTTTCTAGTTGATATTTAAATGATACTTAACAGGTTACAGAGATGGCTAAGGAGCAAGGGCCTAGAGGATACTGAGAGAATGGCACATTACTGGCCAAGTGATGCTTAACACTCTCAGAAGTAACTTCCCTCATCTTTAATCATGTAACTAGGGTTCAATACTATATGCAATCCGTATCTGTTTCTTTTTATCAGTATCCTATAAGACTACCCAGCACCGTATTTCCAATGCACAACCTGAGCAATGTACTCAAGTGTCTCGGTTCATTACCTGTAAAAAGTTTGTAATAATCTTTGAGAATAAAAAAAAATTAATTTTGTCCAGATATGATATGTCTTAGTTAGAGTTTTGCTGCTGTAAACAGACACCATGATCAAGGCAACTCTGAAAAGGAGGACATTTAATTGGGGCTGGCTTACAGGTTCAGAGGTTCAGTCCATTATCAGCAAAGCTGGAGCATGGCAGTGTCCCGGCAAGCAGGAGGAGCTGAGAGTTCTACATCTTCATCTGAAGGCCACTAGGACAAGACTGATTTCCAGGAAGCTAGGACAGAGGTCTCAAAGAGTGACAGACTTCCTCCAGCAAGGCCACACCTACTTCAACAAGGCCATACCTTCTAATAGTGCCACTGCCTGGGTCAAGCATATTCAAACCACTACATTACTATTCGTCTGTAATGCCAGCACTCAGGATACTGAGTCAGGAAGATTACACATTTGAAGCCAGCCTGAGAAATATGGAGAGATTTGTCTCAAAGATCAATAAAGTTTAACTGATAGGCATTAACTGAATTTTCAGAATAGAAAGTAAAGCTAGGTGTTTAAGACGTCATTAACTTTAGGATCTCTGAGTGTTGGTAATTTAAATCCAATCATCAGGAATCCCAGTGCAGCAGGTTGTTGGAGACCATAAAGAAGTAAGAGAATAAGTACATACATACAGAAACATTTTAAGCCTTATAGCCTAGTATGAACCAACACCCTGACCAATGATTTTAACGTTAATATTATACTTAATCTTTCACAGTTTTATTTTCAGAAGATGCATTTTAAATGAAAAAAAAAAAACTGCTACAAATTACGTTATTCAAAAGACTATTAGAGATCTCATGGTTCAAAAAATTATGTATTAGCAAATCTCTACCCCGTGATCAAGGGTGTTCTCCTTCTAATTGATAGCATGGTGAGATAGATTAAAGACACCATTACTGATGTACATGTTAATAGAGTGATAATTGAATACCTGTGGGGTGAGAATTAAATAGGAAATGACAGAGTGTGTTCAGAAGAGTTCCATTAAAGGCAAACAAAAATGTGCTATGAAGCTTGTTATCAATTTAGTATTTATTATTTCATGTGAAATAGATTTCTAAAATTAATTTTAGCTGGTTAATGCTATTAGACACAATAAGTCTATGAGTGATAAAACTTGCATTTGAATTGTTGACATTTAATAAGAGATGGTTCAATTCATCTTTGACAACAAATGTCAACATGTTTCATAAAAATAACAAAAGATAATTAATTTTTGAACATGAATTCAAAACAATAAAATTAAAACCAAGTTAAATGTTCATGAAATTTACATGGATTCTAAAACAGTTATCCCTTCATCTGAGCATATGCTGTTGCTGCTTTATATGCACAGCGTTTTGCACCAACCGCACAAGCTACGCCCTGGCAAACCCTCAACCTGGTGGTTCTCCTTCTGCATTTGGCGGATTTGAGATTCTCAAGTTGCTAAAATTTTCTTCACTGCTTAGGAACTTGCCCACTTATTAATCATGTTATTTATTTATGCTTATTTGACAATATTTACAGAATTGTGATCATTTCTTCATTTGTGCAAATAACATTTTTTTTAGATTTTTCAAATTTTTCATTTTATTAAAAAAGAGAGAATCATTGTCTACAAATTCTTTTATATATAACTATGCAAATACAACATCAAATACTCTGGTAAATCCCATGATGGTGCTAACAATTTTAGGAATTTTCCACAGGACATATAACAAGATCAATATAGTTCAAATCTTAGGGGTTAACTGAATTTCCAGAATAGAAAGTAAAGCTAAGAGTTTAAAATTTCAGTAACTTTAGGATCTCTGAGTGTTGTTGATTTAAATAAAGTTATGAGGAGTCCAGGTGCAACAGGATATTAGAGACCATGCAATTGTATAGGGAGACACAGAAACACACAATCATATATGTCTAAGTGACATTTTACAGATTAAAGCCAGGTAAAATCAAAATATAGCCCCCCACCACCACTACATCTTAAAACACAATGATCTATCAACAGTTGCAATTTCACAGCAGAAAGAAAGCAGTAGATACAAAGTGAACACAGAGCTACTCCTCATGAAAGAAATAAACAAAGATATATAGATACATGTATACATATACATTATATTTAAAAATTCAAAGTGATTAATTTGCTTCACTTCCATATAAAAACAATTTCCCTGTGATCACATTACTAGGGAAAAAAACTCATTTGCCATGTTTAAAAAATATGCATTGTCTCTGACAAGGAATCACATTCATAGACCTTCTAGGTCTATGTGATTTGGCTAGAATACAGACATACCCTTAGTACACACCTTTAATCCCAAACAGTGAAAGTAAAGTTAGTTTATAGAAGGAAGCAGCCATGTTTGTAAGTGACATCTAATTGAGGGGCAGACAAAGTGATGAATCAAAGAAAGATTAGAAGATTGAGTCAGAGACAGGATATGCCCAACTCTTAGGAGAACAGCACAGCCCTCACAAAAACAGGGAGAAAAGAAAGGACTTAAGAGAGTTGGGGAGGGATGGCAGTTTTACAGAGACAGGTTACAGGTGAAGACAGAACAAGCCAGAAAATAAGAAGAGGCCAGACAGAAGATTAGAACAGATTGCTAGAGTTAGTTTGGGGCGAAACATGCTAAGAGTAATTGAGTGAGAAGCCAAGAAAACCAGTTTGAATCAGTCAGTTTAGAGAGGGGTTTGGGCCACAACAGCTGAATTGAACCAGACTGAGTTCAGAAAGAACTAGAAAGGGTGAGCCTCCAAGATGACAATTATATCTGGTGAATAAGTTGCTTTTGCAGTCCTGGTGATTCTGTTTACTTGATTGTGATGTTATATACCCTAATGACTAAGACTCCTAGAATTGTGCTTATTAAAAAAGAAGCAAATCTATGTTTTCTTGGTCTACAGAAAGGACAGTTTAAACCCATCTACCCCAAACAGTGATAAAAGAATATCCTTATTTTTAGCTGGTAAACTAGGAAACCATGGTCACCTGGAAGAGATGTACATAAAATGGAAGGATTCACCAGAAAGACCGACTCAGAAAGCAGTCCTTAGGTTGTAATCTGGGAGGTTTGTGAAGTAGAGAAACTCTTTGGGGAACTTGGATCAGATACAGACATGGTTTCTTAGTGATTTCTGCTGTCTAGGAGCTTGTAGGTCCTGGTTCATATCTAGCAGGTCATTTGGTTTTGTAAATAAAGCTTTTACTGTGCCGTAACCCTGGTCATTTATTTCACTATTGTCTGTGGCAGCTTCTTTGAACAGTGAGAGTTGAGTGGCTATGATAGTTCTGACATTTACCCTGGTCTTCTGCATGAACAGTTTATGGAACTTCCCAGCTAATTTAGTAAAGTGCTACCCTAATTATGTAAAGTATTTTAGCAGGACTCCCAAGAATATCCTGATTTACTCAAGTAGCCAAATACCAGCTTTAAAGTAGCTCTTCAACTTCGGATAAGGGCACAATTTATTTTTAGCAGATACCTAAATATGCTCATTGGAAATGGAGGAGGAAGGGAGGAAAGAAAAAAAATGATTGCTGTGCTCTCAATATTTTCATATTATTATGAAGCACATATTCATATATATCATAGATATGTATGTATGTATTGCAGGTCAGGGCAGTGCTTCCTTTGGTCTTTATACATGCGTTCTGATATGCAGAGAGCATTTTTATCTTGCTCCAGGTTATTACACAATAAATAACTTTTAAAGTTTTCTGTCTAAAATGCTTAGTTGGGTGAGATCCAATTAAGAAATATCTAAACTAAACATACAAACAATTACTTCTTTATCAAATTCTGAATCTAAGGAGATGGTGAAAAATTAATAAGGAGAACCAGGCACGGTGGCACAGCCTTTAATTCCAGCACATAGAAGCAGAGACAAGTAGATCTCTGAGTTCAAGACCACCCTGGTTTACAGAGTGAGTTCCAGGACAGCTAGGACTACACAAAGAAGCACTGTTTTGAGAAAAAAAATATTAGGGAAAGTTATTGAACTCTACAAAACACACTTTTAAAACCCCAGGTGTAAAATAGCCACCACTTTTGAATGGCAAGGTGAAATAAAAACAAGACTATCTTTCAAATGTTTCAAGAAAGTTTTCTGCACCCCAGAATCTAATGAAGTCTTTTTCTAATAAAGAAACCTCTGAACTCCAGAAGCAGGTCCGGGTCATTACAGTTCACAGGCTCCACGTGTCAATAGATGCTGAAGCAGAGGATAAAATGCTGAGAAAGTATTTACCAAACAGAAGTTTATGTAAGAGACAGGATGCTTTACCACCATAACGCTTAAAAGTGGGTTTTCCCTTTTGTTGTTGAACGGATAGATGAAACTACTATCTTCTTGATCGTCATAACCCCTCTTGGGATCCGGGAGCTGACATCACCTAAATGCTCACGCAAAGTCCAAAAGGAAGGCTGACTATAATTTCAGTAGAGGTCCCAATTCTCTTGTTTTTGATAAGGCATTTTTTCACCTCTTCTTGAATAAAGACGAATCCATTTGCTACTTCACCTTCTGGAGGTTCCTCTTTATTAGGAAACCAAAAGCAGTTCTGTTACAGTTGTCTTATAGCAGTTCTGCCACGAGGTGGCGATATAACACTTCGAAAGGTTTTTTTTTTTTTTTTTTTTTTTTTTTTTTTTTTTTTTTTTTAAACATCTGTTTTGTCTCAAAACTGATTTAAAAAAAATACAAAATGTAAATACAGCATGCTTTTGTTTCACACTGTGACCTTTATGCAGGTCTAACAACTGTGGGGATTTTTCTGAAACATAAATCATGAGCCCTGAAGTCACTCAGAGACAAGGAATGTAGCAGTAGCTACTGTTGTGATCAGATGTGACTGGTCCATGCCTGCCACTGTGTCAAGTGTTTCATCTGTGTGTGCTGGATGCTGACCGTCCCATCAGCACCTCGAAGTAGAGATTTAGGAAAACAAGGTAGCTTCTGGTAAAATGAGGATGCTTATATATGCATTTATCATCTGTGAGCTGAGTTCACAGAGGCCGTAGTAAAGCTGGGTCATTGTATAGGGCTCGTGGCTGCCAAGCAGTTATCACCAGAAATACCCCCTAGTCTACCCAAGCAGCTTGGCCCTGTATAGACAACAAAGAATAACAGGGCTGAGGATCAAGTTCAGTGATAGAGACGTGCCTATCATGCCCGAGGCCTTGAGTTTTATCTCTAACAAGTCAAGGTGGGGAAAAAAGGAAAGCCATCAGGAAAGCAAAAGCGTTTTCTCAAAATACAGGCTCAACTGAGACGATATTTATAAAGTGGCATTTCAAAAGAAAAAAATCATAAGAAAAGCTGTTAACAGATAAGTGCAGGGAAGCAAGATATAAAGAGAAAAGGTTTAAAAGATTTGAAGAGAGTGGACAACGATGCTACAAATCAAGCTAACATTTTAAAGCTATTGACCAGGATATTTTTGAGGCTCTCTCTTTATTGTACTCAAGTGACTGGGAAGAGTTTCACCCATGAAAAATGGCTTTCATGAACATGTCCCTGTATTTTAAGTTTTCTCAATTCCTCAGCTTTAATGAGAGATAGAAGTTGAGCTAAGGAGATGGCTCAACCGTAAAATGTTTTATATACAATCAGGAGAAGCAGAGTATGATTCCCTCAAACCCACATAAAAATGCTGAATGTGGTGTGGTCTCCTATTATCCTCGTGCTCGGGAGACAGAGACAGGAGAGTCCCGGGAGCTAACAACAGTCAAATAGGCAAGCGCCAAGTTCCAGAGAGAAACTCTACCTCAAACATAGTCACCAAGCCTTTAATCTCAGCACTTGGGAGACAGAGGCAGGCGGATCTTTACAAATTGAAGGTCAGCCTGATTTGCATAAATAGTTTCAGGCCAGGCAAATCTGCTTAATGAAATCCTGTGTCAAACAATAATGATGATAAGAACAACAGCAATAAATAAGAACAAAAACAATAATAACTTGTTGCTGGCAATTGGACTGAACTAGAAAAAAATCATTCTGAGTGAGGTAACCCAGACCCAGAAAGACAAACAAGGGATGTTCTCAGTTGTAAGTAGATATTAGCTGTAAAGGATAATCATGCAACAGTCCACAGACCCAGAGAGGCTAAGAAACAAGGAAGGCTTAAGGGGAGCAGGTGGGGGCGATGGGGGTGGGGGCTAAGGATCTTCCAGGGAAGAAGAAATAGAATAGATTTTGATGGCGGAGTGGGCGTGGCTGGGAATGGGAACAGAAGGAATCAGGTGGAGAGGGCGGAAGGAGAGTACTGAGAGAGACAACTGAAATTGACAGACATTTCAGGAATGAGATAGAAATGTAACACAACGGAAATTCCATGTAATCTACACTAACAGAGTCTTCAATGAGGGGCACAGAGGCTGAACTGGCCATTCTCTGTAACCAGGCAAGGCCTCAAACGGAGGGATTGGAACCTACCACAAAACCTCAGACCTACGGTTTGCCTGCAGGATACACTGGCACCAGAGCCTAGCATAGTCATCATCAAAGATACCAGAGTCTTCATCCAGGGACTGAAGGGAGCAGATGCAGAGTCCCACAGCCAAACACTAGGTGGATCTCGGGAGTCCTGAGGAAAAGGTGGAGAAAGGGTTGAAGAAGACAGATAAAGGGCACCACAAGAACATGGCCCCTGGAATCAACTGACTAGACTCATGGGGAATCATAGAACAGAGACCCAGTGTGGGTTTGACCTAAGTCCTCTGCACTTATGTTATGGTTGTGTGGCCTGGTGTTCTTGTGAGATTCCTAACACTTTGATCAAGGGTTCTCTCTGAATCTTTTGCTTACCTTTTGGACCCTTTTCCTCTTACTGAGTTGCCTTGTCTTGTCCAAGCCTTGATGTGATAATATGTAGGTTGCTATGCTGTATTTGCTTGATGTCCCTTTTATGAGGGGAGAAGATGGAGGGTGGATCTGGGGGAAAGGGGAGGTAACAGGGAGATGCTTGGGGGAGGAAAGGGACAGAATGTAATATATGAGAGAAAAACAAATAAGAAGTTGCCCTTCTTTTAAAAGTAATTGAAGGGACACCCAACTTCAGTCGCTAGTTACACACACACACACAGAGAAATGAAAACAACAATAAGCCAATGGTATTGTTTTCCTAAAACTCTGTTGTGTGATATCGCCTCCATAGCCATCCCAGCTGTCAGTGTGGGGCGAGCAAGCTCTCCGTGACTGGTGACTGTTGCTGGCCGTTTCCTATGTCACTGTTTTAATAGAATTTACCTTCTTTGGTGGGTTAATTATACACAATTTTCAGTGCCAGTGTGATTTCCACTTCCTTGTTATCAATTTGGAAAATGATATTGGCTGTAACCAAAGGGAAAATTGTAAATTTGTTTTGCTTGTTATGCCAAAAATGGGCACTAGAGGGCACCAAGAAACCAAAGTTCTGAGTCACTGGGGGCGGGGGAAATGTTCAGAAGGCTTGGGCACAAAGCTAGCAGAAAATACTAAAGTAAGATTCAACTTTGCTTTTCTGTGATTTTCAGTTCCCTTGAATGAATGCTACTTTTCGTGGTCTATCTATTGAAAGTGTCTTCCATATCTGAGTTTTGAAATTAGTTTCTCTATCATTTATAACTCCAAATGAGAACCATTAGTCACAGAATAATATGCTTAATATAAAAACCACTATCTCATTGACTTTTCTCCTGCTCAGTCATCAGGGAGTGGCACTACGTAAAAGGACGAGGAGATGTGGCCTTTGGAGGAAGTGTGCCCCTGGGAGTGGACTTTGAGACATCAAAAGCCCAAACCAAGCCCAGCTTCTCTCTTCTCTTGCTGCCTGCTGATGCAAATGCAGCTCTCAGCTACTCCTGCCTGAACACTGCCATGCTCCCTGCCATGACAATAATGGACTAAATCTCTGAAACCGTAAGCAAGCTCCAAGCAAACTCTTTTTTTTTTTTTTTTAAATAAGAAGTGCCCCGATGATGGTGTCTCTTCACAGCAGTAGAACGGTGGCTAAGGCTTATGACTGTGTCTGTTTAACATGATTATAAGGAGGCCTTTTGCTCTTCCACCATATGCTCTCATGCTCTCAGATGTTCATCTGTCATCTCTGAAATAGCTCAGTGTTCTGGTCCTACAACCCTACAACGTAGTTTATAATTAACAGGAAACCAAGACATGTGGCCAACGATCACGCGACCAAGGTCTGCTGCTCATGCGAAAGCAGCTTGTAGCTAGAAGATGCTCTTTTCCGTTCTCATAGGTCAGGGCACAGGAGAGAAGACACAAGTCTTGGGAAACAGAGGATAAGAGATCTACTGAACCTGTTAGCAGCAATGCATAATTTATAAAAGCTGCCATTAATAAGTATTTTATTTAATAATGCAAACGTATGTTAGGTTATTTTTTTGTTTGATTTTCTGAAGCTCTGGATTAAAAGACAATAAAAGGCATGTATGGCTGCAGAGCTTTATAGTAATTACTACTGACCTTGGTTTTACTGCCCAAAATATTTACAATAGAAATTACAACCAAACTTTTTTTTTTAAATTAGCCAAATAACTGCCAAACATGCATATGGATTCACAAATAATGACATGAATATGGAAATAGCATGTCAATATCTTACCTACAGATGCCAACACTATAGGTTAGGCATTTGGACCATGTATTCTGTTTCAGACTCTGAATTGTATTAATCACTCAATAATAATGACAACAATGATAATAATAATAAGTAATTTTTAGTCTTGTTGGAGGGAGTGTGTCACTGTGGGTGTGGGCTTTGAGACCCTTCGCCTAGCTGCCTGGAAACCAGCCTTCCCTCATTTGCCTTTGGAGCAAGATGTTGAACAGTCAGCATCTCCTGTGCCATGCCTGCCTGAATGCTGCCATGCTCTTGCCTTGATGAGAATGGACTGAACTTCTGAACCTGCAAGCTCGCCTTAATTAAAGTTGTCCTTTTGTTTTTTTCAATGATCTTTTTGATTCACAATCTACACAATAACACAGTTAAGAGCCCTGGTCAGAGCTCTTCTTGTCTGTCTGTCTGTCTGTCTGTCTGTCTGTCTGTCTTCTGTCTTTAACCCCTGTTACATATGATTCAAGATTTAAGGGGCTTGTTCTTAGCATCTTAATGTTTTTCAGGAATAGCCCTTTTCTCATTCATAGAGCCATGTGATGGCTCCCCTCTCAGACCCTGTCCTGTCTGCCCCAAGGCGCTTTGGCTTTAATCATCCAGGTACTGATCTCTTTTCCCTTCTGCTTAGAAACATGCAAAAATTGTGTTAAGAAAAATTATAGGAAGCCATAATTTCATTGCAAGCTCATGTCCTGGAGCTCAAAACAAGAATAAAAATCAAAATAGGTGTGCTAGTTTCAGTCACAAAATCAAGACTAAGCTGCTCTCTGAGCCTCCTAAAATCAGGAAAATGGATAAGTAATAAATAAATAAATCTTTAAAAATCAGGAAAATGAAAAAGGGTCAAATTATCAAAACTGACCAACCCCTGTGAGATGAACTTCTCACTGTTTGATTTTGCATCCTTCACTTTTTATTAAAACAGCCTGGAGGAGCTGGGCTAAAGAGATGGGACATTAGCTAATCAGCTTTGTTTTATTTGTGAACTCATTGCTTTGTTTTCTATCAATGTCCACAGAGTATCTGATGAGAGACCTTCAGGAGGAAAGGCCGACCAACCTCCCAGACTCATCAGTTTTCTCAGCGCTGTGACCAAATATCTGACCAAAATCAACTCAAGGCTGGAAGAGTTCATTTTGTTTCAAAGTTTGAAGTGATTCAATCTGTCACTGTGGACCCAGCATGATGGCAGGAGTTTGACATGATGCATCATTGTATTGTAGTACAGAGCTACTTCCTCTGTGGCCTTAATTTTCCCTTAGGAAGCCAGCCCATAAAACGATGCTGGTCCACCCTGGTACACGCCTCCAGTAAAGCACTCTGAGAACACCCTCACAGGCATCCGACGGTGTATCTCCCAAGTGACTGATTCCAAGCCCAGTCAGGCTGCTGACGAAAACTACCCATTAGATTTTGTTCAAATTAGAGATTTCTTGTCTGTTTTTAGGTAAGGTCTTGTCATATCGCCCAGGATAACCTCAAATTCTGCAGCCTCTTGCCCCAACCTCCGGAGAGTTAGGACCTCAGGTACACACCACTATACTTGGCAATCCATTGTTTTTCTATAGTTCTGTCTCCATCTACTCAACTAAGAAGGAATGATGGGGCTCCCGTAACTGACATAATTAATTCCATTTGGCCTTTCTCTGGCTCTGTTTTGTCTCTTTAAAATATTTTCTTTACTAAATAACTCCCTTATGAAGTTACCTTGGGTTCTAGGAATGTCAAGACGGATTATTAAACATCTTTATAGCTGGGAATTAAGCCTGGAAGGACAAATAACCACATAATGAGATCACATACCCAAGTGGGAGCAATTAATGTCTAATAGAAACTGAGGCTGCCCTGTCATAAAGCGAGCACATTACCGAGGCGGCATGGCTCCTCTCAAGTCTTAACAGCAGTAGAGCTTTCTCCGGAATCTGGTTTAGCACCAGAACAGCAACCATGATTGACTAGACCACCAGCCTCACTTTAAAACCAGCTGGTCTGTCAGCTACACACGCCTGCGCAGCCATGAGCACCGGCTACTCAGACCTTCACTGCTGCCTTCATTTCACTTGCAGCATATGTTTCTTGCATTTTATCAACTCAACAAAGACCCAACTGTACCTGGGAAGAAGGATTTAATGTTAAGGAGTTGGTATCACCAGATTGGCCCATGAATATTTGTGGAGCCTTTTCTTGATGTGGTAGGACCGGATAACCCAAGGCATAGCTCAATGCGGGCACTTACATCCTTGGTGGCTGGGCCGGGATAGATAGAAAGAAAGAAAGAAAGGAAGGAAGGAAGGAAGGAAGGAAGGAAGGAAGGAAGGAAGGAAGGAAGAAAGAAAGAAAGAAAGAAAGAAAGAAAGAAAGAAAGAAAGAAAGAAAGAAAGAAAGAATTAATTCTATCTGAGAACTATCCAGTTACTTGAAATTTCTCCCTGGCCTCTGTTTCAGTTCCTGCCAAGTAATTTCTCTCCTGCCCCAGTGTACTTTTGGTCAGTGTTTTAGCAGAACAGGAGAGAAAACACAACACTATGAATGTCAGGCTCACTGAGCTCCCTGAGGTCCGTGAGCTCCAGCATCTGTTCATTCTAATTAAGCTGCCTTGAATAAAGCTTTTGTTATGCTCACCTTTAGCTGTCAGGTTGGAAGGGGCGGCCAAATTCAGTCCACTAGGGTACCCTGTGCTGGAATTTTAATCATAACATCATGGTAACAGCCTTACAGAGAAAGATAATTTTGAAATTATCACCCTGTTCCTTTTCTATTTTGTTCTGTTGGTTTGGTTTTGTTTGAGACAACATCTCATACTGTAACCTAAACTGGGGCTCACTATATAGCTAAGGCTGACCTCAAACTGACAGCAATCTTCACACCACAGTCTCCCAACTGCTTAGACTATAGGTGTGAATCCATACCTGGTGTTCAATCTGTTTCGTATTCTTTGATTCTGTTTTATCCATCCTGTCACTGTCTGTAAAATTTGCCTCCTGTCCAAGCCATGAGAGGACTGATTTTGCTTTATAGAAAGCAATTACCCAATTCAAAAGTGTAAAATGAAACCAAGTAAGATCTTTAAAGTAAACTAGCTATAATTATTATTACTTTTTGATCCTTGGCAAATAAGCAAAGGGAATCACTGTGCTTCGTTTGAGTTTTTTTTTTTTTTTTTTTTTTTTTTTTATTGAATATTGTCACGTTTAACTGTAAAGGGACCATATGAAGTAAGATTCCCTACAGGAAATACCACACTGTGAGTGAAAATGACCCACCCGAAGGGCATCATCTTTGGCACTACAGGAAAACTGCCATCTCCCATTTCCTGGAAACTGGGCCCACAGCTAACACTACAGTGTATATTTCTGTTTCACCCTTCTATTTGTTGTGAAAGTGCTCTGAACCCGGTGGAATATAGTTGAGAATTTCTCTTTCTCCAGTTATGGCCAAAACTATAAGTAAATGCATTTGTCCATTTCCAATTACACCAGGTTGTCTCTTAATGAGAGTGATCATCTGAATGAGATACCAAACCAGGGCAAAGGGCTCTGGTAAGAGTGTGCTAGACCACTGAGAAAGCTTCTTGTGTCACCATCTGATGTGACCCTCTCAGTTTATCAACACTGGACAAAAGTGGAGAATGCAGTTCTTGCAGCAAATACTCCTGTGTTCTTTCTGGCACATCCTTTCCTTCCTTTAGCCAGCACCCATGGCTCTTTGCCACCATTGACAAAATGGAAAAGTGACTATTTTGGAGTCTGCAGACTCAAAGCTTGTCTCCCTGGTGAACTCCTGCTGGCAGTAGACAACAGGCCTTGTTTTTCTTTTGTTTTCCTGTTTGTGGCTTTTGGCCCATTTGTGGCTTTTCTAGTGCTTTCTGGAGTTGTCTTTTGAACAAAAAGCAGTGCTCCTTTCCAACTCTTTGGCAAGGCAATTAAGATGCTTTGTGCTTTGTTTTTCAATTTGGGCAGAGATTAAGAGTCAGAGAAAAACAGATGGAGATCAGTGCTGTGGCTTGCTTGGGAACAGAAAGCACTGACTCCAGTGTGAAGTTCTGTAGACGCACTTTGATTATGACTTAGTAAGAGATGACTTTCCACAGCTAACCAGCATGGCCCCAAACGTGCATGAAGTGCACTCTGAATCATTGCAGCTGCTCTTCCAGAGGTAACTAACTAGTGCACCCATGAGCACACTGACGCCGTCTCGGCCCTTTGAGCTTTGAATGAGTAAATTCACATTTTACTGCTGTAATACATATATACTGCTGGCATGCATACACACATACACACACATACACACACATACACACACATACACACGTACACACACGTACACACACGTACACACACATACACACACACGCACACACACATACACACACATACACACGTACACACACATACACACACATACACACACATACACACACATACACACACGTACACACACGTACACACACATACACACACATACACACACATACACACACATACACACACATACACACACATACACACACATACACACGTACACACACATACACACACGTACACACACGTACACACACGTACACACACGTACACACACGTACACACACGTACACACACGTACACACACGTACACACACATACACATACAATTGGTTTGTCAGTTTAGTTTGGGTTGGAGAAGGGGTTGTTTTATTTTTGAAACAGTGTCTGTCTATGTAGCCCTGGATGACCTAGAATTTGCTTTGTAAACCAGGCTGGCCTCAAATTCAGAGATTCACCTTCTCTGTCTTCTGAGAACTAGTAGTAAAAGCCACATCTCCATGACCAGCAGGTTGATCTGTTGGATTAACGCTTTTGAACATTTGTTTATCTTTTCTGTTAAGATAGAAAAAAGATGGTCTATTATTCAAATTTATTCAGAAAGTTATTTTATAGTCAGTCATGGCTGGAATGCAGATATAAAAAAAATTAGTTTGTTTAGAACTGAAAAAAAAGGTAAGTTTAAGAAACTTTAAAAAAATTTCCCTTTTCAAAATTGGCTGGCCATTCATATAGTTGATGAATAAGTTTAACAACATAAGTGAGTAGCTTCAGCTTGTTTCAATTTGTAGTAAATTTTATTCAGGTTTAATCATGTGTCTATAGACCTGTTCTTTTATCATCATGTTGTTTTTTCTTATAACTTAAATATTAACATCAATAGACCTCGGAAAAATAAGTACATTTAAATTTGATGAGAACAGGATGTTCAGAATTGTTAACATGCATCTTGTTTTTGTTATTGTCACTTCTGGGTTGCAAGTACAGCAATTCTGGGAATTTCTGTTGGCACAGAAGTGACTTAGGAGTTGCTATTTCTCATCTGGTGTCTTACAAGTCACAGAGAATCTAAGTGACTTGAAAAAGTAAAGGAAAATAAACAAAATGGAATCCGTTCATGGATGTATGTGACACAATAGAGCCTGAGAGACTCACAAGCAAGCTAACACAGAAAATGTCTCCTCAATAGAGTTTGGGTAACCCAGGCTTCCAAAAAGTCAATGAAAAGATACAACACGTGGGTCAACTAAGTGTGTTTCATAATTGTTAACAACAAAACTCGCTTTGGTTGACAATCAAGAGATACGTGGTAAGTTTGAGAAAAGCCAATTTAGAGGTAAAGTACCAGAAGTAAGGACTCAAAGGACACTTTTATCTAATATAAGCCAATGCTTTAGAAGAAATAAGCTTCAGGCAATAAAGCTCTGAGCTGATTAAAGGTCATTAATTGTCTATCACTTTAATTCTATAATTCCAAAGAAAGGGCAACCCATTTCATATTTCAGCTACAGACCAGTTATCATCTTTTGTAGGTGGCAGTCTGCCTCAGAGATTCATGTTTCTGACTCTCTAGAAAGTCCTGTTAATAAAGATTTTTTTGGGTAGAGTTAATAATTTCAACTTACTTATTAACAAGAAAAGCTTAGTCTTCTGCCCTAATGCCGGCAGGTTTTCAGGAAGGTTCCCAGAGCATTCCTTCTCTGAAATGGGTCAGCTGCAGTTTTCCCTGGCTGAGCTTCCCTTAGGTTCTTATGAATGTGGTATTTTGCATGTTTTTGCAGTTAACGTTGGCAAAATCTTGAACTAAAAGTCTCACATAGTTCACATCCCAAATATGGGACATTTTATTCACTGTATAATGCATATATATGAGTGGTGTCCCTACTGTCTCTGAATTGTGCATATAAACATATAAAAATCAAAGTTAATTTACAAAACTTGGAAATTCGTAAATGAAACTCTGCACCAAGTAGAGACAATTTGAATTTTAAGGAGATAGTATCAGAATCTTTAAAGTCAAGAAATACAATTTTATTTTTTGGATTTTTTTATTAGTTTGGGGTTTTGTTTCTTTTTTTTTTGTTTGATTGGCTGGTTTTTGTTTTTGTTTTGTTGTTGTTTGTTTGTTTGTTTGTTTTCTAATAAAGAAAGGTTTGGAACTGTGATCAAAGGGCAGCCAGGCATGGTGACTCAGATATGTAATCAGAATTTAGGAGACAGAGGCAGAGGATGAGGAATTTAAGCCCAGCTTGGTGTACATGACACCTAACAAAATGAAGGAAGGAAGAAAGGAAGTTAAAAAAGCAAGGAAGGAAGGAAGGAAGGAAGGAAGGAAGGAAGGAAGGAAGGAAGGAAGGAAGAGAAAGTACTGACAGTGTACTGTGGTTACTGATGTATAGACTGTCATTCTATAACAGCTTACAGTGCATGTTTGTACTATGAATGAATATTTCAATGAATTATAAACCATGATAGGAAGTTGATAAAAGGTGAATGCCATAAATTTTATAAGTAATTATATTAACTATATCCCCAAAGTTTATTTATGTTTTTTATGATCAAAATTTAAGCACAGTAAAAACCCAAAATCTAGTTCTCTATGTTTAGAAAAACTAAGATTTCTTTTTAAAAATATTTTTAATTGAAAATATTTTTCATACAATATATTCTGATCATAGTTTCCCTTTCTTCTTCTCCAAGATCCTTGACACCATCCCACCCTTCCAACTCCACACCTACCTTCTTAGAAAACAAGCAAACAAACCAGAATACAATAGAGCAAACAAGAAAAACAAAAAAAGAGAAAAACATATACGACTACACACACACACACATGCACACACACACAAACACACACAGCTCAGAAAGACAAAATCAGATAACATATAAGAAAACAAACCGTTAAGGTCAAAACATGGTCAAACAAAGCACTATGAGAAAAAAATTCTTCAAAAATACCAAGTTCCTTTTGTGCTGACATGAAGCACACCCTATGATACTCCATTGAAGAAAGCTGATGTTTTTTTTCCTTTGCAAGTATTTGACATTTGTTGCTGATAAGACCTCTAGCCCACTTTTCCAGCCCAGAGCTGGGACTCTACCGAGCTTAGAACCTATGCAGGCCCTGATTGTGCTGCCATGTCTCTGAGTTTCTATGTGCACTAGTCCTGTTGTGTCTGGAAGACAATGTTTCCTTGGTGTCAGCCATTCTTACAGGCTCCTACAGTCTTCCCACTTCCTCTTCTACATAGCTTCCTAAGCCCCAAGGGAAGGAATCTGATGAAGGTCATCTCATTTAGGACTGAGTGTTCCAAGTTCTCTCACTCTCAGCACCCCATCCCACTGTAGGTTCTGCATTAGAATCTTCTGCAGGGAGAAGGTTCTCTAATGATAGCTGAGCAAGACTTTGATCTGAGGATGCAGCAGGATACTGTTGAGTCATTTTATCTTACTAAGTTCCTTGAACAGAACAATAGCATTGGTTTTACCCCAGATTTACCTACTCTCAGGTTTTTAGCTACCCAAGCATTGTCAGGAGTGGATCCTATCTCGAAGAGTGAGCCTTAAATTAAATCAGATGGTGGCTGGTTGGTTACTGCCACATTTTTGTACCATGGTTCCACTAGAGTATCATGCAGGCAGGTTGTTAGCATTCTGTTTAATCTCTGCCCCACAGTTACCTGGCGACAACCAGGTATGCCTGACTCACTATAAAAGGAGCTGCTTGCCCCCTCCTCTCTCTTGCTCTTAATCTTGCCTTTCCACTCCCTTTCTATCTTCTTGCCCCTTCTTCTCTCTCTTCCCATTCCCCTCTCCTCTCTCTCTCCACTTGTTCTTGACTTTCCTCACCCCCTCTGCCTCTCTCTGCCTCTACTACCCTCTTAACTGCCCTCCTCATTCCCTGAATAAACTCTATTCTGTAATATACCACCATGTGGCTGGTCTCTCATGGGCAAGAGATGGTTCAGTCTGGGCCCACTGAGGCACCACACCTCACCACACATCCACCAAAATGTATCTCCTCTTGCTTTATCTTTTTATAAACACATCACAGGTCAAAATTTACAAAATAGCTTGCTTTAAATAACAAGTATTTGTATATAAAGATAATATATTATTTTTTATTATTTTTTAGTTTAAGAATCTTAATAAAATTAAAGTTTATTCATTAATTGAATAAAGTTTGATCTATAACATCTCAATGAGCTACTGCTCTTTTGAAATTGTATTATACATATACGTTTTTTACCATTTAAAAACATGACAGTCCTAATATAATACCATCATGATTGTTGCCTTGACAGTCTATAAAAATAAGTAAAGATGACTTGCTGAGTTACTACCATCTCTGTGTACATCCTGACAGTCACGTAAGTTAACACAAACAACAGTTCTATAAAGCAGTAAGAGATTGTTTGGGTTTATTCCTCTTCATTCCAAAGCAAATTTAAAACTAATATTTTAATGTAAGGCGTA
Source organism: Arvicanthis niloticus (assembly GCF_011762505.2). NCBI lineage: Eukaryota > Metazoa > Chordata > Mammalia > Rodentia > Muridae > Arvicanthis > Arvicanthis niloticus. The sequence continues at coordinate 66,423,957 of NC_047672.1, forward strand.
TAAAGCTGTCAATTTCAAGGTTTTCTCAAGTGTACTCTTCATAAACACCTGAAAGCTAAGTCATACCACAAAACACATTCAAAATGTGATCACTGATTTTTGTATGTTCTTACTTCTTAATCAACAAATAAGCAATACTTCTTACCACCTGTGTTCTGTTAGTGTGGGCTTGTGGTATGAGCCTAAAGAATTCTAGCGGTTCTTTCTTTAGAAACAGAACAAACACACATGTCCTTTACTTATTAGATGGTCTCCTTGATATTATGTATAATTAAAATATCAGATCAATTAACTTGTGGAGGAAAAATAACTCAGAACTTTGCTATAGATGTTATAACTTACATTGAGTGTATGTGTGCATTGTGTGCCTGAGTGTGTGTCTGTGCATGTGTGGGTGGGTGAGTGCATGCCAGTGTGTGTGTGTGTGTGTGTGTGTGTGTGTGTGTGTGTGTGTGTGTGTGTGTAGACAGAGGGCACAGAATACATGAGGTCAGAGGGAGTTGGTTTTCCCTTCTACCATTTGGTTCTCAGCATCCAACTCAGACCATTATTCCTGGCGGTGGGCACCTTTATTCACTGAGTCCTCACATCTGCCAAGAGTATTCTTAAGTTCTGAGAGAACAAAGCTTGTTTTGCAGACAAAGTTGTTTTCATCTTGTTACTATAGCAGATCAAAAGTCTGTGTGTACGAAATGTTTGCTTTAAGATGTTAGCTGTCCACTTCTGTAAACATGGACTCCTGGTAAACTTAGCCTAAGGAAAACTTCTTCCAAAACTATTTTCTCTCACTTCCATTTATTTTACACTGCTTTCCCCTCTACACACATGCTCAAATTGATGAGATATGTGACACCCAACCCCTTTACCTTCTGCCATACTTACCTCTGCAAGGATGGACCAAGGGACAGACTGATAATCAACAAAAGATTGGGAGAAAATGTTAGTTTTCTGATAAGAGGCAGAGTGATTAAGATTAAAATGCCCTACAAAAAAGTAGAAGTTAATATCCAGTTATCAGTGACTGTATACCATGTGTGTTCTTTTGTGATTGGGTTACCTCACTCAGAATGATATTTTCTAGTTCCATCCATTTGCCTAAGAATTTCTCAAATTCAATGTTTTTAATAGTGGAGTAATATTCCATTGTGTAAATGTACCATATTTTCTGTGTCCATTCCTCTGTTGAAGGACATCTGGGTTCTTTCCAGCTTCTGGCTATTATAAAAAAGGCTGCTATAAACATTGTGGAGCATGTGTCCTTGTTATATGTTGGAGCATCTTCTGAGTATATGCCCAGAAGTGGTATAGCTGGGTCCTCAGGTAGTGCTGTGTCCAATTTTCTGAGGAACCACCAGACTGATTTCCAGAGTGGTTGTACCAGCTTGCAAACCTACCAACAAAGGAGGAGTGTTCCTCTTTCTCTGCATCCTCACCAGTATCTGCTGTCACCTGAGTTTTTGATCTTAGCCATTCTGACTGGTGTGAGGTGGAATCTCAGGGTTGTTTTAATTTGCATTTCCCTGATGACTAAGGATGTTGAACATTTCTTTAGGTGCTTCTTGGCCATTCGAGTTTCCTCAGTTGAGAATTCTTTAACTCTGTACTCCATTTTTAATAGGGTTATTTGGTTGTCCAGAGTCTAATTTCTTGAGCCTGAAATATACAGAGGCAGACATCACAGCTGACCACTGAACTGTTCATGGGGCTCCCAATGGAGGAGTGAGAGAGAAACCTGAAGGAGCTGAAAGAGTTTGCGGCCTCATGAGTAGAGCAACAATACCAACCAACTAAAGCTCCCCAGGGTCTAAAACACCAGCCTGGGAGAACATAGGGAGGGACCCATGGCTCCAGCTGTATATGTAGGGGAGGATGGCCTTGTTGGGCATAGGTAGGAGAGGAGATCCTTGGTCCCATGAAGGCTAGACGCCTAGTGTGGGAGTGTGGGGGAATTCGAAGGTGGGAGGGTGGGAGTGGGGGGGGGGAGGTAGGTGAGGGCATATCCCCATAGAAGCAGGAGGAGGTGAAATGGGATAGGGGGTTCCTGGATGGAGGGGAATGGAGGAAGGGGATCACATCTAAAATGTAAATAAAATATTCAATAAAAAAACAAAGTAGTAGCTAGAAAGGAAAAGGAGCATAGAGGTCTTATACACATTGCCAGCTGTCCCACTAGGTGGCGCGCTGAGACACCATCCTATCTTGCCTCTGGCTGCCGTCTGCTCATAAAATTGATTTCAGACATAAGCATATGGTTCTCATTTTTATTCGCTACATGTGCTCTGGGTAGAATCTACGCATGAGTCCACTCACTAACCCAATTATAGAGAATTCACTAGAAGACACAAAGTCCCATGCCCTTGGAGATTAAAGAACAGAAAACAGGAGAATTACAACAGGTTACTAGGAATCAGAAACTGGCAGCTTATGAGTGATAATGACCCACCCCAAAAGGCGAGAAAACTGGTGCTCAGGGAAACCGATGTCCCAGTTCCAGAAGTTGTGCACACAGCTAAATCTACATGTTTTGTTTTTTGTTTCTTATCTTTTCTATATGTGGCCCATTGCTATGGGCGAGGGGAAAACATAAAATTTTCTCTGTCCCCAATGTTGGCCAGAACAGTAAATAAATTATTTTTGTATGTATTGCATAATTTTCTCTTAATATTTGGAGTATTTAGATCCAATATGGCCTGAGCATCTGATAACACATGAAGAATTATTTAATTGCTAAGAATACATGATTTTGTTTAACTTCCTAGTTTATTACTGAATTAGATAATTTGAAGTTCTGTAAAACCAAACATTACTGGAAAAATATAAATGATTCTTATACCACCTAGTTTTATTGTCTTGTATGAAATACTCCATGAGAAAAACTTACAGTTTGTCTAGGAATTAGGAAAGGGAAAGCAAGTTTCCCATCCATAATTGATGTGTCAAAGAAAAGGGATGTGTGAACTAAAGTTCCCAGAGAAAAGGGCCACACTGAGTGACTCTACAAGGCTAATTAGTGGATTCCAAATGCCCTCCTTGAGAGACTGTGCCAGAGCCTGAGCAATTCAGATGCAGATGCTTGCACCAACCATCGGATTGTGCACAGGGAGTTAGGGGAGGGACTAAAGGAGCTGAAGGGGTTTGCAACCACATAGGAAGAACAACAAATCAGCCAACCAGACCCCCTCTATACCCCCCCAAGAGCTCCCAAAGACTAAACACTACCAACCAAAGAGTACACATGGAGGGACCCATGGCTCCAGCTGCACATGTAGCAGAGGATGGCCTTATCTGGCATCGATGGGAGGGGAGCCCTTTGGTCCTGTGGAGGCTTGATGCCCCAGTGTAGGGGAATGCTAGGGCAGTGAGGCTGCAGTGGGTGGGTGGGGAGCACACTCATAGAGGCAGGGGGATGCTGGAGGAGATAGGGGATTTGTGGAGAGGAAACTGGGAAGGGGGATAACATTTGAAATAAAAATAAATAAAAATAACCAATAAAAAATTAAAAAAAAAACCAACAAAACAACAACAAAAAAATGCCTTGGTGGTTCAGAGTTAAAGTGCCTAGGGTCCAAAGACAAATTAGCTTGAGCTATCTGAGCCCCCAGTAGCCATCCATTATCCTGTTTCATGTAACAGTCTGGTAACTACTAGGTAAATCTCTGAAATGTACTGACAGAGGAAATGTACTGAATTCAAAGGCATTAAACAGCCTGAGTTGTATGGAAGACTTTACTCCACTTTTCTGTAATCAGTTTTCAGGGTGTTACCACTGATGTATTTCAAAAGATCCTTGATATTTTTTTTTTACCTTCTTCTGTTCTGTTTGTATAAAATCCTCATGAAACTGTTACCACAAGGAACATGAGATTTGCAGTAATCTGAAGCCATCTGATTCCTGGTCACTTCTAGTTGGGTCACAATAAACTATCACTTATTCTTTTTGAGGTGAGTGCTGTTTTTGCAATCACAGATTTTGGCCCCTGAAAGTGGAAGATCTTGGTTGACCCACTCACCAGTACAATCATCTGGATCAGAACACACACTAGCATAAGCTCCTTGTGCTCATCCATCCTACTTTACTGCCAGACTCTGTTGAGGGTCTCAAGGCTGAGGCCAGAAAGCCAATCAAAATGCCCAAGGTATTTGACAGGGACTAGAAAAGAGCCCAGCTGCCTTCATAGAAACATTTGGACAATGCATTCCTATGGATCCAGAATCTCAGGAAGCAACAGCAAAAGTGGCCATGGCTTTTATTAACCAGTCTGCTCCAGATATTCAAAGATAACTTCAGTGACTTGAGAGACTTAGTGAAAAAGAGTCTCCAGGATTTAATAGTAGTGGCAGAAAAGGTTTTTTAAACAATAGGGACAGTGTTGAGAAAAAAACGGTAAGGTCCAAGAATTGGGAGAGTCGGAGGAACCTGGCTAAGATCATGTTAGCAGCAATGGCTGAGTGGGAGGATCAGAGGCAACACCTCAAACCAGCTGACTAAAGATGAAAGTAAGGAACGACATAAGAAGGGGGACACCTGTCCCCAGCTAGGCAAAAGTCAATGTGCCTATTATAAAGAAGAGGGCCATTTGGGCCAAAGAATGTCCCAAGAAGGGAAAGTTGAGTGAGAAACGGATAACTATGGCAACAAGGAAGACAGTGACTAGGGAGGACAGGGCTTGGTTCCCATTCCCAAGTCCAGGGTAACCCTTAAGTTGGAGGGGAAGTCCACAAAATTTAAGGTGGGCATGGAAGCCTAGCACTCAGTTCTTCTACAAAGTAGCTGGACCCTTGTTTATCAAGACATCTTGGGTACGGGAAACTACAGGGATGAAACAATATATGCATATACTACTGGAAGAAAAGTGGCCCTTAGTGTGGGCTAAGTATCCCACTCCTTTAGTGTAATCCTTAACTGCCCAGACCCACTGTTGGGGCATGACTTAGTAGCCAAGATGGTGGCACAGATACATTTTAACCCTGAAGGTATCAAAGTATTAAATGGAACAAGACATCCCATTCCAATGATGACTATGGGACTGCCTGATGAATACAGGTTTGTGGAGACTCCCAGAGAGCCAAGCCATGACATTGAAGTCTGGCTTTGGCAATTCCCATCTTCATGGGCTGAAACAGGCAGGATGGAACCAGCCAAACACTGAACCCTGTGTTTGTTGAGCTCAAACCTGGGGCAGATCCAGTGTAGGTCCTTCAGTACCCCATGTCTAAGGAAGCCCGTGAAGGGACCATGCCTCACATCAGGTGGCTATTAGATCTAGGAGTCTTGTGTGCTTGCCAGTCAGCCTGAAATATGCCCCTGTCCTTGTCCGGAAGCCTAATATCAATGACTACTGTCCAGTGCAAGATCTGAGAGAAGTTAACCAACAGGTGATAGACACTCATCCCACAGTCCCTAACCTATACATGTTGCTGAGTTCTCTACTTCCAGACCCTCCTCGGTATATAGTACTAGACTAGTCTCTTTTTAGTCCCCCAAAAGCCAAGATTATTTTGCTTTCAAATGGTATAACCCTGACAAAGGAATTAATGAACAACTAACATGGACCTGACTCCTGCAAGGCTCCAAGAACTCTCCAACCATCTTTGATGAGGCCATGAATGAGGGCGTGGATGAGTTTTGCTCCCTGTACCTCCAAATCACCCTTTTACAATATGTAGATGGTTTGCTCATTACAGCCAGAACACAGGAAATATGCCTGAAATGCACCGATCAACTTCTACAGAACCTAAGGAAATTAGGGTAACATACATTGGCCAAGAAGTCCCAGATTTGCAAAAAGGAGGTATGATATTTGGGCCATATCTTCAGAGGAGGTAAAAGAGGGCTATCCCAGGCCAGAAAATAAATAATCCTGAAAATCCCTACTCCTAAAAAGCAAGGGAAGTGAGGGAATTCATTGGGATGGTGGGCTTCAGCTGCCTATGGATCCCTGGGTTTGCCAAATGGCCCAAGCTGCTATATGAAGCCCCCAAGGAACAGCCAGACTTCACATGAACTGATAGCTATCAGAAGGCCCTGGATGCACTGAAACAAGCCCTCTTCCTGTCAGCCCCCACCTTAGGGCTGCCATATGTAACTAAGACCTTCTACCTGTTCATAGATGAACATAAAGAAATAGCCAAAGGGGTCCTTACCCAACATCTGGGACCATGGCAGCACCCAGTATTTTATCTGTCTAAAAAGCTTGATCCAGTAGCTTCAGGCTGCCCATCCTGTTCTTGAATGGTGGCCACAGTGGGTCTTCTGGCAAGAGATGCAGATAAGCTGACTTTAGGACAAAGCCTGGTTATCATCTCTCCCCACACCATAGAAGGAATCTCAAAGCAGCCTCGAGACCACTGGCTTAGTAATGACTGCATGACACATTATCAGACCGTATTGCTGAGTCCTACCAGAGTGTCCTTCCAGACCCCACTACCTTGAACCCTGCTATCCTGCTGCATGTCTCAGACTTGGAGACATTACTTCATGATTACAAGTGCATGGAGCTCAAGCAGACTTACAAGACATTCCTCTCCTAGATAGAGAGGTAACCTGGTTCACTGATGGCTTCCCACAGATGATAGGGTCAGATAATGGACCAGGTTTTGTATTCATGGTAAGTCAGAGTTTGTCCACGGCCCTGGGGATTGATTGGAAATTACAATGTACATATAAACCCCAGTGTTCAAGACAGGTAAAAGAATAAATAAAACTCTAAAAGAGACCCTAATTAATTAGCCTTGGAGACTGTTGATAACTGGGTGGTTCTCCTCAACTTTACTCTCTATAGGGCACAGAATTCACACTATTAGATGCAACTTACCCCCTTTGAAATCATGTTTAAAACAACACCCACCATCACCCCTAACTTGCAGGTGGAAGTCATTGCAGAATTTGAGGACCAGTTTCTTTTAGGGGACATAAAAGCCACCCAATGGTCCCACAAACAGGTCTGGCCTAAACTATGGTGTTCTGTATGAAACAGGTCACCCACCTAAACCACACCCAGCATGTGGAAGGTAGACAGGATTGCAGCTTAGATCCATTCCACCCTTGCCCAGGTAGCAGACCTACTCATAGAAGAAGAGTAGGAGCTAGAAGACCCCCTACAACTAACTCAACCTGGACAACAGGCATGGTGGATTTACAAGGGCCCTGAGAACCTGCAGACTCTGAATGCAATGCAGGGCTACTGAAACTGGTCTGGACTTTCAGAATACGGATTCTATTTGTAGAATATTCGTAGGAGCATGAGCTCCTCCTTTCCTGCCCATTCTGTCCCTGGTGCAGCTAGTACAGAGAATCACCTATCATGTGGATAAGGAGATAACGGAATTATTCTTTGATAAAAAACAACTGGCTTAAAAGACATAAGAGAGCCCCTTACAATTACTTTCTTTGGCCATCATAATAGGGCTGTGTCTGGTGGGAGCAGGGACTGGCATATCCAAATTAGTGCTACAGAGTTCCAGCTATGCCAATTTAAAAACAGCCATTGATGAGGGCATTACAAAACTGGAAAGAGGAATAGCCCACTTAGATCAATAAACTCTCTGACAGAAGTTGTGTTACAGAATAGAAGAGGGTTAAACCTGTTGTTCTTATAGCAAGGAAGTCTATGTGCTTCTCTAGAAGGGTGTTGCTGTTTTTACTTGAATCGTTCTGAGGTGGTCAGGGACTCACTGACTAGAGTAAGAGAAAATTTAGATAAACGACAGAGAGATATGCAGCCCAAGGATGGTTAGAATCATGGTTTAATAACTCCCCCTGGTTGATTACCCTGATTTCTACCCTGCTTGGCTCCTTATTCATACTCTTGTTACTATTAACCTTTGGTCTCTGGGTATTAAACAGAATAATATGGTCTATAAAAGAAAGACTAGGGACAATACAGCTCATGGTACTTAGATCCCAATTTATAGAACTAACATCTGAAGGATAAGAAAAACAGTTTGAAAACATCCCCCTGATCCTTTTGGGAGCCCCATAATTGGGCCTCCTAAGGGCCCAAAGAAAGGGGAAATTGTACAGCCCAATCAACACCATTTTTGAAGAAACTTCATTTTACGGGAGACCAAAAGCTAAACTCTAATTCCAGGAAGAACATCACAAGTTCACCTGAACAAACATTCTATGATACTCTCCCCCCAGCAACAGCCAGGCCACAATAGCAGGATCAAGGTACAGAGAGATAACCTAAGAGATCCTGCAAAGAATAGATAACTAAGCCATCCTGTTTGTCATGTGGTTTTACCCCATGTTTGGTTCTTGCAGATTAAGCCACAAATGCAGTTTTTAAAATATTAACTCGATGACCTGTATGGAAATTCCACAAGCTTGCTGTAACCACAATAAAAACCCTGCACCCCTAGACTCAGGCTCTCACTTTGACTGGCTAAGACAGGGACAGTGAGAGACTTTGCTCTCAAGCTTTTAATAAAGACCCTTAAGTGTTTGCATCTGAATTGGCTCCCTGGTGGTCTTTGGGGTTCCTGTGACTTGGGCATAACAACTAAAAACATCCTTAATATGACTCCAGTGTGGGAGAATACCCCATGTGCTACACAACTTCGGAGGAAAGCTCAAAGAGTGTCTTGGTTTCCTGGATTAGAGGAACATTTTTCCCTTAGATGAAAAAAAATCAAATCATACTTGGTAGATCACCTGGAGTCTTGAGCCACCCATGTTTTCTCTAACCAAGCTACATAACCCAGAGATACAGTAGAGAGAGTATCTTAGAGTGGGACTTGAGGCAGCCACTGACAAAAGTTACATGGACTTCTGACCCAAACACAGGGCCCTGCCAAGCATGGAAAAGCTTGCAACTTTAAGGCAAAGATGGGAAACAAAAGTTTAAAGACAAAGAAATGTTTGTAGAAAATTGTTATTGCACATGTGATCTGGTCTTGTGCTATTGTGTCAAGTTAATCTGAAAGTACTTGTACAATGAGACCATAATTGTGGTCTTGTGAGGCCTATCAGAGAGACAACCTCAACCATAATAATAGCAATTGCCCCCCCTCCCCCCAAGGGGGAACATTTGATAGCCTTAAATTGATTTTTTTTCTTGTTGACATGTTTTTCTTTCTTTTATTTCTTCCTTTTTGTTTTGTTTTGTTTTGTTTGCAGAGTAAGCTGGAAATCCTAGTCAATGAAATTAAAGATCGTAAATGGGCACCCTGTCTTAATTGGTACCAAAAGAAATATGATAAAGTTAGTAATATTAAAAAATCTAGTAACTTTTATAAACTACATATAGGTTAAAAAGACACGTTTAAAATTAGTAAGAGAGATTAAGGAGTTGGGTCAGTATGTCAGAACATTTCCCTGCAAGCATGAGTACCTGAGTTCAAATCTCAAGCACCATACGAAAAGTCAGACATAGCTATATGTGCCTACAAACTCAATGTTGGTGGAACCTAGGATGGCAAAAGCCAGCCATAGCTGATATGGTGAGATGCTTACGCAGTGAAAGGCCCTGTCTCAAGTTGATAAGACAGAGCAATAGAGAAAGATACTCAGGGTCCCGCTTTGACTTCTACATGTGTACATGTAGTACACACACTTGCAAACTCACACGTATGTAAAACACACACTATGTATTGCACCTACATCCACATACACTGAATAATCAAGTAAGATCTTAGGAGTTGTGTCAGAACTAAAGGTAAGGTCTGAGAGTTCTGACTTTTCTTAGCACATACTCGCCATGTTTTCCTGATCTTGCCTTGTCTTCCATTACAAATTCCCAAAGAAAACCAAATTCTGTTTCAAAGCAGAATATTAGCAAAGCCTCTTCTAGTAAACTTTTAGGTAAAGGTGATCGGCTACTTATACTCGGGGCAGAAACTGCTAAAATCTTTGTCTGTGGTGTCTTCTCAGGCATATCAGTGTCTCCAGGGCTAGAAAAACAAATCGACACCCTATTGACCTGTAAAGCAGGATGCTTGTTAAAACCTCCATAGCTAACAGCATGTCACTCTGCATGTTATCTCTTAAACTAGTAAAGATAATAATCCAAGTTTTCAACTTTTCATCTTTCTGCTTTCACTGGGCCTTCTTTACAAGTCAGAAGTACAGAAATGTATACTTTTCTACTTTGTTTCTACAAACAAGTATATAGAGTCTGATTTACAATAATTATATATGTCCTTAGTAACTGTTTTAATATAATCATTTTTTGTATATGCATGTCATTTTGAATTTAAAAAAAAGCATGAGCCAATACTAAATCTGCTTCTTAAAATTCTTTGAAAGAATTAAATAAGGTGGTACCCAGAGCATGCTCCTCTTCTCTGAGGAGAAGGGGAGGGGGTAATGGGGGAGGGACTTATAAGAGTGGAACTAGAAGGAGAGTACAAAGGAGGGATGTGATCCAGATGTAAAGTGAATCTAAAAAAAAATAAAATTTAAAAATGAGGCAAAAACATCTGTCGACACTTCACTTCTCATTGTAAATGAGCTGTGTGCTAAAATTAATATCCTTGGCATGCCAAAATTTAGGTATGTGTATGGTGGACATAAACATTTATTAGGGTAAGGTTAGAGATCCCACCCATATTTTTGGCCCCCAACTTTAGTTTGCAACTTGAAATAGGGGTACACCCATACTTTGACCCCAACTCCTCTCTCCCATTGGAGATAAGGAGTACACTGGAACTTTTCAGTTCCTACCTGTGGCTTCCTAGGAGATCAGAGAACTAGGCTAGAACCTGGCCTCACAGGCAGTTTCTACCCAGGTCTTGTTTCCTATGCAACAATTCTTTTTATTTGTATATAATGCCCAGGGTCAATGAAAAGACTATCTTGATTCCTAATTATCCATGCCTCTTTCCCCCTTGCCCTTCTCCATATCCTTTAATTTTTTTTCTCTCCCCCCAAAACATAGGCTGCCCTAATGCATATTGAACTGAGTGAGGTATCCCAGCCTAGGAAGAAAAACCTTCTTTGCAAATTCTAGATAAAACATTTCAGAACTGAGTGTTTTACTTTGCATGGTGAAAGTAAAAGATAGGCATGGGCCTGTAATTAGGGAAGTCAAACAGACCTTATGGGAGGAAAAGATAATAGAATATAGGGGACATTGTTTTAGTTAAGGTTTTACTGCTGTGAACAGACACCATGACCAAGGCAACTCTTATAAGGACAACATTTAATTGGGGCTGCTTTACAGGCTCAGAGGTTCAGTCCAGTATTATCTAAGTGGGAGTATAGCAGTGTCCAGACAGGCATGGTAAAGAAGGAGCTGAGCATTCTGTATCTTCATCTAAAGGAAGCTAAGGAGCAGACTATCCTCAGGCAACTAGGAAAAAGGTCACAAAGCCCACCCCAATAGTGACACACTTTTTTCAACAAGGCCATACCTCCTCCAACAAGGCCACAACTTCTACTAGTGTCACTCCCTGGGCCAAGAATATTCAAACCAATACAGGTATGAATGTGGATTTGGAATACTAGAGTTAGAAATGTTGGTTTAAACAGAGAAGGGCTGGAAGGGTAAGGAAAGAGGAAGAGTGTGGTCAAGGAGGAAGAATGACCAAAACTTATAACATGAAAAGCCATGTGGAAGCCTGCTATTTTATACCTTTATTGAAAGCTAAATGTAAGAAAAGAGAGTTTGAATGGAAATACCTCCATGGGGGTAAAATAAACAAGCAAATTGTTAGCATGTTTGACCATGAAATTTGAGAGAGCCAATATCTAGTTCTCAAGCCCATTGTCATTCATATCTGGCTCTAAAACAAACTACCTTCCCTTCAAGGAGGTAGCTGGCTTTGTGCATCCATAGGAAGGGGCATGCTCTGATTAAGCATCTTCCCAACTACTTAGTACATCCTTGTTTTGTTTTTGAGTCAGTTTTTGATTAAGGTTTTGTTGCTGTAAAGACATAAAATGATCATAACAACTTTGAAAAAGCAAAACATTTAATTGGGGCTGGCTTACATTTGAGAGGTTTAGTCAATATTTGTCATGGCAGGAAGCATGGTGGCATGTAGGGAGATATGGTGTTGGAGAGGTAGCTGAGAGTCCTACACCTAGGTCAGCAGGCAGCAGGAAAAGAATAAGACACATTAGGCCTGGCTTGAACTTCTGAGACTTCAAAGCCCAACCCAAGTGACATACTTCCTCCAACAATCCCCCACCTACTCCATCAAGGCCACACCTACTCCATCAAGGCCACACCTACTCCATCAAGGCCGCACCCACTCCATCAAGGCCACACCTACTCCATTAAGACCACACCTACTTCATCAAGGCCATACCTCCTAATGGTGCCAGTCCCTATGAGTGTATGGGGCCATTTTCATTCAAACTACCACAGCATCTTAAAGGTTCACTCATCATTTAAATGTTCTCTGTGGTATTTATTTTATGTTCACATGACAGTTACATATTAAGATTTTGAAAATGTTACTCACACATCACTATTTATTTAGAGTCTGTCTTTCAACACTACACTCATGGTCTTGAGACTACCAGAAGCTCTCTGCCAATGCTTACTGAGTGAACTGGGTACCACAAAAAAGAAAGAAAGAAAAAGAAAACAAAAAGAAAGAGAAAAAAAGAAGAGAGAGAGAGAGAGAGAGAGAGAGAGAGAGAGAGAGAAACTAGATGTAGGGCATGACTTACTTATATTCAAACAGTTTTTAATGTTATGTGAAAGTCAACTGAAGACCTAGGTTTTAAAGTTTCTAGTCCAAGGACATTTCTAATGAAGCATGACAGCTTGAAGCCCATATACATGACTAGATATTCAAATACCACTGTTACCACATGCTTGGAACAAAATATTTGTTACCTGAAATAAACTGAAAAATGTTATAACTGCATTAAACTTTATTATAATATTCAATCACCTTTATGGATGTCAAAAATTATGTATAGCAGTAATGTGAAGGAGGTAGTTAACATAACAAGATTGTCCATTACATATTTAGTGAACAGTTTTATTACTGTAATACCCAGATATTAAAATTTCAATAAGAAATTGTAATAACTATGAACTATGTTGTGCAGAAATGAGCACAGCAGGTCAAATACCACCATCTTTATGAATCAAAATATTTATAGCATAATTTCAAAAGTATGCATTTTTAGAACTAGAGAGAATATCACTTAATCTGGCATAAACCTGCATTTTTTTTCTGAAGATAAGCATAAAAATCTGTTCAAGAGGCTGGAGAGATGGATGGCTCAGTGGTTAAGAGTTGCTACTCTTTCAGGGAACCTGTGTTTGATCCCTAGCCCTGACATGGCAGATTACAACAGCCTGAAACTTCAGTTACAGAGAATCTGATTATTCTTCTGGTCTCCACAGTCATTAGACACGCATGTGGTACACACACACATACATGCTGTCAAAATACCCATGCACATAAACACATTTCTTAAGTTAAAAATTAAATACATCATCAAAATAGTGTTCTAATCTTGATTATGGAAATGTAGGATTTAATTTTTTTCTTTTTTCTTTGTTGTTTTTCCGGACAAAGTTTTTCTGTGTAGCCCTGGCTGCCCTGGAACTCACCCTGTAGACCAGGCTGGCCTTGAACTCACAGAGATCTTGCCTCTGCCTCCCAAGTGCTGGAATTAAAGGTATATTCTACCACTGCCCTAGGGGGACTGTTTTGGTTTTTTGTTTTTTTTTTTTAATAAAGTAAAAAACTGAGAGAAATAGGAGAAACTCAATAGTTGTCATTAAAGAGCTTCAGATTGAAGTAGTTTTCAATTTTTTTAATAAACAAATAATGTATTTCATTACAATTGCAAATAGATACTGACAGCAGTGTGCTAACCTACCTGTGAGCTAATAGGTTAGCATGTTTTCTTCTAAAAAAAAAAAAGTTAGTTTTGAGACCAAGTGGTTAAGAGCACTGACAGCTCCTCCAGAGGTCCTGAGTTCAATTCCCAACAACCACAGGAAGACTTACAACCATCTGTAATGGGATCCGAGGTCCTCTTCTGGTCTGTCTGAAGACATCGACCATGTACTCACATACATAAAATAAATAAATAAATCTAAAACAAAAGGTCAGTTTTTCTCTGTTACTGGCATGCCTCCTTTATGCTCTGTGAGACTTGGAACCATGCCAGCACTGCCGACCAGCAGAAGACCTACCCCAGATATTATCAAAATCTGAGGTTTGTACTTCTTTTCTGCTCAAAGTTCAGGAGACAAAACCTAATGAAACTAAAACAGATTCATTTAAGAAATGAATTTCATTCATTGAGAAAAGGAAGGGACTCTGGTGTTCAAATCTACTCTTTGAAGGGGAAAAGGGTAAGAGTTATTCTGAGACACTAGTGTTTACAAGAAGAAAGTGGGTGGGAGACCCGCATGATGGGGCGGAGTATTTCTCTGCAGTTTTCTCCTTTCTTTGGAAGAGACCCAGAACTGATCCTGAGACCTCCTGGAAGCCAGAGGCTGGAGACCAGGTTTCTTTTTAGACAAATGTCACTTTTATGCAAATCATTTCATGTGAGCTGAGTTGGGAAATGCTTCACAGACGCCTTTATTGAGAATTTAGAATACTGGGTGAAAGGAGCAGTGTTGAAAGGCTAGGGAAGAGACTAGCAGGGAAGGGTGACGGGGCACTTCTTGCAGCTTTGATGTAGTATGGCAAAGCAGACCCAAGGGGAGACTGTGCCACCTCCTCGAAACTTACTCTCTGGGTGGCTCATACATGACACAGTCTGGAGATATTGGGACGATGCATAAATATATATTTCTCCCTCCTTTTACAGTGTTCAGAACGAGGTGCCTCAGCCTGCAGGACCTCAAGCTGAATAAACTTCCATATTTTATACACTTTCTGTTCTATCATAGTGTTACAGAGAAGACAAGCCAGAGAAGAAAACCGATACTTTCTAGTGTTATTTTCAATAACAATAATATTAAGGGCCTGGAGACAAAAATTCAAACCATGAATCCTTGACCAAAGCTCATAGATCTACTTTTAGGTATCTTCTGGAAAATTCTTTATTCTATAACAGTTATTCTTATTTTAGTTTGTGATAAGATCAAATAATAGTGAATTGGATAGAATTCAGTGACTAAGAAACAATTGGCAGGAGAATAAATCACATTCTAATTTACGTATGCAAAATACCGCTGAAAAATTAAAACCCCTTGATCATTCATAACATTTTGCCAGGAGTGAAAGTGATAATCAAATGAAATAAAAAAATAATTGGAAACTCTCTGATGTGTGTATATTTTTTAATAAATCTCTATTCACAAGATTGTTATAAAACATGAGACGTGTATTTAAATTTGAAAGACAGGAATCATTTTTGGAGGGGAGATTTTGTATCATGAGAAATTCATAAAATTACCATATATATGAATGCCCTATTATAAAGATTATTAATTCACTTAGAATGTTAGATAACAGTTCATGGTTCTCATGGAGAATTTTCGAAAATGTAGATTGGAACTTTAACAATGATAATTGTCCAGGAATTATTCTTGAGCATTATTACAGTATTTTCATCTATTTTTGTAAGTGTATATAGTGACTTCATGAGGTTTGCTCACAAAACTTTAAAAGCAATCACAAAATAACAAAAATTCCAATAAAACTATGATAAATGATAGTTATTTATGGAGCCAAACTCATTTTCTAAAGTGCACCTTAGATGTTTATTTCATTAACAGAAGGTCAAAGGGAAATGGTGTTTAGAATGTAAGTAAGAAAGATCTCAAAGAGGGTGGCAAAATATGAATGTTCATGAATTCAGCCACGAGTTGAAGGAATACTGAAGTTCAGTTGAACAAATAAATAATAATGCAAGAGTCAAAAAAAAAGCAGATAAATGCAAATAATAAATACATGCAGAACAGCTTTTGAGATTTCTGTTCTTATGTTTATGTAAATATTTTAAAGTTCATGTCATGCTTTCTGAAAGTGACTCTTGGCTATTCATCTTTCTTTGGTCTTCATCAGAGTATTATTGTTTTCCAATTTCTTTAAAAAAGATTTATTTTTATTTATATGAGTATACTGCAGCTGTCTTCACACACACTAGAAGAGTGTATAGGATCCCATTACAGATGATTGTGAGCTACCAAGTGTTGCTGGGAATTGAACTCAGAACCTCTGGTGGAGCAGTCAGAGCTCTTAGCCACTGAGCCATCTCTTCCTTTTTCATACACTGTATAATCCATCAGTTCCCTGCAGTAATCTGAGAACTTACTTACTGATATGCTCCATACCAATAGGACAGACACTACCTTTGAAATTAATTACTGCAGACCAAAATTCATCCTCACATAAAGAAACTTATCACCAACAGCTTTGGGACACCTTCATATCTTCTATGTGCTAACAGTTGACAAACCTTTGTGAGTCTCACTGTACACACATGCAAATGGGCTCATTTCAGACCTGAAGAACTGAGTGAACTGATTACTAAATTGAGATCATGTCTTTAAGCATACTTTGGAAAATATAATATGCCATATAAATATAAGTTGTATACATAACCTATTTTGGACTCTTTCCAGTCTATAAAGTATGCCACTTAATTTAAAAATACAGATACTAAATAATTTTCCCAGGCTCTTATTTGACTTATGGTACATGAACAATTAAGGCCTTATTGGCAAAAATTAGGGGAATTAAAAAAGCATATTTAACACAAGAGGCTTGCATTCCAATCAGTGGGTGACTATATACATCTGGGACATTTGGCAGTGACAAAAGTAATTGTCCAACTCTACCCTGGGCTGTCACTCCAGTGGTTTGCATTCTTCACATGGATCTTTACCCAAGAAAAAACAGATTCCTGGTTTTGATGCTGTAAAGAGTTTCAAGGTGAACCAGTGAGAACCAGTATGAAGTGGAGATGAAGTTTATAAGACACAAAAAGGAAAGTGCTAAGGAAAGAGTTGCGCACACCAGGAGTGTGGTGTGGGCTTCTCTAAGGTGAACTGAAGTAGATATGAGAACTGGCAAACTGACTTGGGCTATTCTCAATCAAGCTACAGTGCTCTGAGAGTGTAACTTACAACAATGTCTAAAGATTAAGCAGCTTACTTTTGTAAACAAAGGTGTAAGGTACATTTCTGAGATGTTGTTGTGGATTTGGGAATGAGAGGAGAGTGCTAGAAAATCAACATTGCGTATGATTTTGGCGCTCAGTAAGCAGTCTGTTCTTCGGCTCTATCAGTGTGCTACCTGAACTGCCCACAGGAAATACAGGTAGATTGTTGGACGAAGCCCTCTTCCCTTTCAATTCTCCCCTTCCCATGACAGCATAATTCTCCTACCTTTTTCTCAAACCTCAGAAATAGACATCACCAATCTCTGTGGTTGGCAGACTCTCTTAGAGGAACTGATGCAGTCAAGGCACATGAGTTGGCTCGGATTTGGTAGTGCTGTTATCTCAAGGACTCTAGATGCTGGAGCAAGAGAACAGCAAGTATGAGCACAACCTGGACACCTTGTTGTTACAAAATCGAGACACTTTTAAAGTACAGATGCAGACCACAGAGAAAAACAGTCAAAACAAGATTGAGTGGTAGACACTGTGAAAGCATCAAAATGGAGCCTGAATTTGGAGCTGATACTTTAGAAGTGATAGCAATTTCAAAATGATTTTATGTCCTATGGGAAAACTGTGATGGCCCACTTATCAACCAGATTTATTATTGTAAATAATATAGTGGAGAAAGCAAGATCTGAATTTTATTACTATCGATCAACCTAAAAGTCTAGGAGCTTGGTAGAAGATAAAGGGAAGCCTACATGTAGACAAGTTAATAAGAGATCCAAAAATGAAGGTGGTCAGCATTAGAAAATTTTAACAAGCATGATTCAGAAACCCTAAACTGCTAGTGGCAAAATACAATATCCTTAAAACCTTTAGCTACAGTCTAGAACTCTTGGATCTAAGTCTTTGACCTGAACTGAATTTTGATCAACTGGAACTGCCCTTCTGTGCATGGCAGAGATTATAAGATATTACATGCACAGCAACTCTTGTTAATATCTAGCAACTGAACACTGACCATTCCGGACTACATTCCTTCCCATGGCAAAACTCCATGCCAAGAACTGCACACAATGGAACTGACTCTAAGCAAACATCTTTTCTCCAAACTAAAGACTCCACCTTTCCCTCCTTAGGATACCAGCAGCAGCTCACTGTGGCCCAATCTTCCAACCTCCTGTACTTTGCTTAAGAGGCTATTCTTTCGATTTGTATCTAAACGGCAGTATCAAAGCCTTTCACAATACTTTCCTTCTACCATACTGTCCTAGTGACTACTGCTAGATAATACATATAGCTTTAGTGACAAATATGACATTTCTGAAGTACATGCTAAATGACACAGTGTGTTATATGGGTAGGGAATCAATATAGCAGATACACATAGTAATATGATATGCAGACATCATTTTATGCCAGTGTTTAATATTTCAAGAACTATCAGAAAATTGTATTAACTGTTCTCTAATCTCTGATCCATAACATTTTAGTATGACTGCATTGAATGTAACAAGTAAATGTAATATTTAATCAATATTTGGTAGCTGAGTATACTGCCTGTCATCTAAATGCTTGAAACACAATGTTAACTATAACACCAAAGCAATAACTCCAGTTCTTCTCAAAATTGTTATCAGTTACTGAGATGCTACCTTGTAGAATATCAAACTTATTTTACAATGGATAGAAAGACATCAGGAAATTCGGGGCACCTCTAAATGTATATATGAAACTGAGAGTTTGGGCTAAATTTACATAGCATAATAAAAAGAATCTATTGTGAGGGGAAATGTGGGTTACTCATATTTTAAATGATTGTTTACTTTGGAGGCCAATGAACTTGTAACCATTCATTTAATCTCTAGTTAACTCAAACAAAGCAAAAGCTCCTTTTGCTCTGTAGCTCAAGGCTAGCTAAGGGCAGCATGTACTTAGCATTCCCATAAGACGCACTGGCTTCTCTATTGCTTTTATTGGGCACATTTATATACGATTATTGCAATGATTAATTACCCCTTACTTCCTCTGTGTTCAGTTAAGAATGTTTGCCCAGCTGTCCAAATGTTTTATAAGCTTCACAAGAACATAGGCTCATAAATTACCCTTTACAAAACTAGGGTTTACTACAACCAGCTAAGTCAAATAGTCTAACACACTTACCTATGTTACAAATGGAAACCTGTTAAAATATTGCTCCCAGAATGACCAAGAGTGTTGCCACAGCCTTTAAGCTTTTCCTCATAGAACTTCTGACTTCCAGCAGGCATGGATGAGACATATGTAATTTCTCTCTGTTCAATGTGGCCACCATTCCTCTGAAAATGACTTCTCCTTTTTATTCTGCTTAGAAATGCTTGTATGCACATCTATTGGTCTTCCCGTGTAGTTTCTTTACATTTGCAGAGAGAATTCTTTGTCTGGGTCTGGATTATTTGAGATACTTCAACTTGTGGATTAAAGTCATCACTTCCAGGAAATTCTCCTAAGTGTAACTCTAAACATTGCCTCATCCTATTCTTTCTAGAATCCTGAATGTGTGCTGTACTGTCTTAGTTACTTACTATGTTTTTACTGCTGTGATTAACTATAATGGCCAAGGAAACTTCTAAAAGAAAGTGTATATGATTGGGCTCTTGGCTTCAGAGGGTTGCAGTCCTCAATGCATGTAAAGGCTACGAGTTCACATCTTTATCTGAAGCCAGGAAGCAGAGAACACACTGGAAATTACATGAGTCTTTTGAAACCTTCAGTTTGTCACCGGTGACATGTCTTTTCCAACAAGGCCACACCTTTTAATCCTTCCCAAGCAGTTCTACCAAC
Source organism: Arvicanthis niloticus (assembly GCF_011762505.2). Lineage (NCBI taxonomy): Eukaryota > Metazoa > Chordata > Mammalia > Rodentia > Muridae > Arvicanthis > Arvicanthis niloticus. The sequence goes on from NC_047672.1 coordinate 66,443,764, forward strand.
TAGGGTCAAAGTATCCAAACATGAGTTTATAGGACCCATACTTATACTTTGTCACTATAATTTTATTTTTCTTCTCTACTTCTCTGTGCTGTCATTGTTTCTTTTTATTACTCTCTAATTATTTATTATTATTTTGTGTGTATACATATGAGCATAGGCAATCATGTGCCATGATGTACCTGTAAAAATCAAAGGAGAATGTGTGAAAGTTGGTTTTCTCTTTTTACCATGTTAGTATAGAGGATTGGACTGTCATAGGACATGTGGGACCATTCTACAGAAGATTCATAGGAACTGGTAAGGTTGAATGAGCACCTGGGTACTCCTCTCCCAGAGAGGAGACCAGGAACCACTGTAGACTTCTAGTTCTGGACTTTGCCCTGCCTCCTCCTGGTAGCATGCTAGTAGAGCCCAGGTACTCCTGGGAGAGAGGAAGACCACCGTACAACAGACTCTGGTCATTATTATGCTTGGTGGTCTGAGTCATCTTGCCATCCCTGAACTACTCTATGAATGTTTTATTCTGACATTCACTCTAGGCTACTAACTCTTTCTTATCTATATCTAGTTGCTACTATATAATTACAATAGATTATGTTGAGCTTGTGTTATCAAGTAAAAAATGGAAGAAAACTAATTCAGTGCATTAAGATTGTATCAGGGGTGGGAGTCACTGTTAAATTTAGTCATAGGCACATTGAAACTGTTCTATGTCTGTTTCTGTTGCTCTGTCTCTTTGTCTTTAGTCTGTCTCAGTTTCCTCTTGCTCTCATGCTATCTATCTCTCTTTCTCTCTTTTTCTTCCTCTCTCTCTCTCTCTCTCTCTCTCTCTCTCTCTCTCTCTCTCTGTGTGTGTGTGTATGTGTTCGTGTGTATACATGCACATAGGGCAGTCAGAAGTCAATGCCTCATGTTGTTCCTATGTACTTTCTTTTTTGAGACAGCATCTCTTACTGAACTTGGAAGCAAGCTGATTAGTTAGACTACCTGCCCAGAAAATCCCAGCCATGGCATCAAAGATGTGAATCACCAACATATTTGCTTATTTGTTTTGATGTGAGTGTTGGGGATTGGAACTTATGTACTCATTCCTGGGTGGTAAGAATTTCACTGAGTGAGTCTTCTCCCTCACCCTGACACCTAAAGCTTACAACTGGGATGCAAATAAACGTACTAAGTATTTGCTTTCCTTCCTCTGACCTTCCCCACCCCAAATCCATATGAATTCACATTTGAATGGAGTCACCTAACCTGATCTACAGATTCCCAAATTGTTCCTAATTTTCCTTGTTATTCTACATTGTCTTTTTAAAATAAACAACTTAAACTTTGGCTCTAATTAGTTATAACTAGTAACTAACATGTAATATAACACGCAGCCTAGGCCTTCCTTTGTGGTTTCAGTTATAAGTAGAGCTGTCATTTTGCAAAACCCTCAGGAAACATTTTTAAGACTGCTTGCATCTTTGTTCTCTGTATTTGCAATCTTAACTTTAAGTTAATATAATTTTCAATATTCTAAACTAGGTTGATTTTAGTCTCAGACAACAGCTGTCATTTATTTTATTCTTCTGATTATTTTAGTTCATTTTCAATAACTTCCATGTCCTTTTTCTTACTGTCCTGTTTCCAACAGGTATCTTGAAGCCTATCACTTTTGTAGACGGTTTTGACATATTTTCGTAGGATGACTCTTCTTTCTCGGGCACTTACTGAACTGTTTGTGCTATTGGTTTTTGTTGTTTCTCCCTTCTGAGACCAATTTGTATTCTGGTTCTGTTTTTTTATTTTTTTTAAATAATTATTTATTTAGTATGAATTCTGGTACTGGAGGGGGTGCCTGTAGGCCATGGTATGTACCTGTATAGGTGAGATGTCACTTTGTTGGAGGCAGTTTAGTTCTCTTCTTCTACCATGTGAGTTCAGGGGATTAAACTCAGGTTTGGGGTTTTGATAGTAAGGACCTTTACCTTCTGGGCGGACATCTTTCCAGTTCCTTTTTGATTTTTTGTTACATTGAACCTAAAAGTTTATATAAATAAATCAATGGACGGCTACTCTGTGATAATAAGGTACTTCTCTTCTTTGTGTGTGCCTTGTATGTGAGATCATGATCAATTTCAACAGCTTTCCTCAAGATATATTTCTATGCTTGCTGCTTTGTTATGATCTGTAAGGCAGTGTGTTCCAGAGATGGTTTCTTCTTAGACTTACACAACAGACTGTGTTTGTAGTGAGCCCTTGTGATTCATGTAGACATGACCTTAAGTGATTTACCCCTGACTACAGTGCTTATTTTGTATTACTAAACCATGTGGAATAGTTGATTTTTTTTAAAGACTATAGCTCAAACTATTTTTATTTAAGTTACATCACAAATTCAGTTTCATTAAGAAGAAGAATCCCAATGTAATTCTTTTAAAAATTAAGCAGTGGCTAATATCCTGTTCTACTGACAATCCATATCCTGATAAGTGCACTTTATATTTCAAAATCCATTTTCTAATTCTAAGTAGCCATCTGTCTGCATTTCTATTTTTTGGAAAAATAGGAGTTGATGGGTATATCATAAAAGGATTAGAATAGAAAACCTTGCTTAGAGCTCTGAGGCAAATACCTCCTGGGGGTACATTTTAATACTGCAGTTTGAAAATGATAGAGAAAAGCTAAATACTAATATTAAAAGATACAATTCTTTTGAAAAAATTATGTTCTTGATGTCATTTAACAACCAGTGGACCATAGCAAGACATCTTTCAAATTTAGGAAATGGTAATTTCAAAAGTAGGTTTTTGGAGAGTAGACAGATGTTAGACAGAAAAGATAGTGTCCTTATAGAGAACACACTCATCAGTAAGGAATCCTGCTCCATGTAGCTGTACCACTGTTACTAGATCTGTCTCTTCCTTTAAGCCCATTTTATCTATATAAAGAAAGCAGAGAATTAAATTTAAACTTAGAACTCGCAACATTCCATTTTTGATATGCCCTTCCAAGCACTCAAGAGCCCAAAGCATAAACAATAAAATTCATATCCTACTTTCCCCATGGAGCTGCCTTCATGAATTTTAAGTGTAGTGTTCTCCTTTGGGCACAGTATTTATCACAGACCTCACTGTTAGGTGGGTACTGGTCACTTGACAAGAGTCTACTAGCAGACAGAAAGAATGAATGAATGAATGAATGAATGAATGAATATGAAACTGAAAATGAATCCCTTGTGGCATGATCATGCAGGAGGACAGCTTCATGATGCTGAGGGTAGATCAAGGACTATACATAATGGCAAATGGAAGTCCAAGAGGTAACAGAACACAATCAGTCTGATTGTGGTCTAGTTCTCTTGTATCTTGCTGGAGTCCTGTCAGCCTCTCAGGGATTTCTTGGGGGTAGGTGAGAGAGTATGCCTAGTAATCAGTTCCCAGCACAAGATGACTGTGTATAAGATTTCCTTGAGATTTGATATAGAGAGGTGGCAAAACTAAAATGACAGAGGTAGTTAGAAGAACAAAATAGAAAGAATAAATAGAGGTAAAGATCAGGTCTTCAGGATGGCAGAAGTCAGGGGAGATAGAAGGGCAATTTCAAAGAAGTCTTTCACACAGAGTCACTCACAACCAGCTTATATATCTTGTGACTTCATTGAAGAAGGCTTTTCCCCACAGTTTATTCCAATGAAACTAGACAATATGTGACATTCTCTCACAGAAGGAATCACCTCAATAAACTCACCACGTAAATAACCACCCTTTTTAGAACATGTGTTATGTATATGGAAAGACATATGGTAGATTTGAGTTTTTGTTTTTTGTTGTTATGTTTTGTTTTTTAAGAAAAGCATAGTCTAGATTATACTGAAAGACAAATGGGTATCTCTTATTTCAGAATATGAGGGTAAGACATAATTTCAGCAGAAATGTAATTCTTTAAGTTCAAGACACATTTGCTATTTTAGGAACAGTGAGAAAATATTAATAGTAGCTGGGTTATATATGAAGGCTGAAACTTGGGATCATTTATCCTTTTTCTTGGATACCTGAATACTATCCATTCTACTTCCTAGTATTAAAAACTTAATTCACAGATCTTGGGTGGCAGCTCTGCCCCCAACCTCCAAGAACCCAGAGGAATCGGGGATCCCAGGCACTCTAACTCAGGCAGTATCTTAGGTAAGCAGACAGCAGGGCCCGCCCTAAACAGGGAGTAACTGGGACCCAAAAGGAACCAGGAAGTCACTCCCAGCCCGGAACACTGGTTCCTTCCGTTCTGGGCCAGAGCACTGAGCAGATCTTGGGTGGCAGCTCTGTCCCCAACCTCTAAGAACCCAGAGTAAGCGGGGATCCCAGGCGCTCTAACTTGGACAGTGTCTTAGAAACTAGTTCTCAGATCTGAGGCCTGGATCAGACCTCTGCCAGGTCTGCTGTTGTGTGGACCCCGGATTCCACCTGAGACATACTGGAAGGTCCACTCAACCCAGAGCCACAGAGGAACAACTGAACTCAGAGCGTCAGACAACATATCCTGAGATATTCTAGAGGAGACACTGCATCCAGAACAGCAGACACCTAGCTGGACTACTACCTTGGAGGCACCATATCCTGAGGCATCCTAGAGGTACCACTGTAATCAGTGCAACTGGAAAAGATTACAGAGACATCTGGTCCCCTAGGAGATCAGACACAAGCTAGATAACTGGAAAGACAGGCTTCAGTCAGAGACAGCAAGTACAGGCAGCACTAGAGTTAACCAGATGGCAAAAGGCGAGACCAAGAACGTAAGCAACAGAAACCAAAGTTACATGGCATCATCAGAACCCAGCTCCCCCATCAGAGCAAGCCCTGAACACCCCATCACACCAGAAAAGCAGGAATCAGAATTAAAATCACTTCTCATGATGATGATAGAGGGCTTTAAGAAAGACATAAATAACACTCTCAAAGAACTTAAGGAGAGCACTGGTAAACAGATAGAAACCCTTAAAGAGGAAACACAAAAATCCCTTAAGGAATTGCAAGAAAATGCAACCAAACGGGAAAAGGAATTAATCAGAACCATGCAGGATCTAAAAATAGAAGTAGAAACAATAAAGAAATCACAAAGGGACAATACCCTGGAGATAGAAAACCAAAAAAAAAAAAAAAAAAAAAAAAATCAGGAGTCATAGACACAAGTATCACCAACAGAATACAAGAGATGGAAGAGAGAATCTCATGTGCAGAAGATACCATGGAAAACATTGACACAACTGTCAAAGAAAATGCAAAATACAAAAAGCTACTAACCCAAAATATACAAGAAATCCAAGACACAATGAGAAGGCCAAACCTAAGGATAATAGGTATAGATGAGGGGGAAGACACCCAACTTAAAGGACCAGTAAATATCCTCAACAAAATTATAGAGGAAAACTTCCTTAACCTAAAGAAAGAGCTGTCCATAAATATACAAGAAGCCTACAGAACTCCAAATAGTTTAGACCAGAAAAGAAATACTTCCCGCCATATAATAGTCAAAACATCAAATGTACAAAACAAAGAAAAAATACTAAAAGCAGTAAGGGAAAAAGGCAAAGTAACATATAAAGGCAGACCTATAAGAATTACACCAGACTTCTCACCAGAGACCATAAAAGCCAGAAGATCCTGGACCGATATCATACAGATCCTAAGAGAACACAAATGCCAGCCCAGACTACTATACCCAGCAAAACTCTCAATCATTATTGATGGAGAAACCAAAATATTTCATGACAAATCCAAATTTACACAGTATCTCAACACAAATCCAGCACTTCAAAGAATAATTGGTGGAAAACTCCAACTCAAGGAGAGAAACCACAACCTAGAAAAAGCAAGAAAGTAATCTTCCAAAAACCCCAAAAGAAGATAGTTACACAAACATATCTCCATGGATGTTAGCCCAAAAGCTTGGATTATCGAAGACTCAACCCACAGACCACATGAAGCTCATGAAGAAGGAAGACCAAGAGGAGATGCCTCAGTTCTACTTAGAACGAGAAACAAAAATGCTCAAGGGAGCAAATAGGGAAACAAAACATGGAACAGAAACTGAAGGAGGGGCATCAGGAGAACATTCCACCTGGGTATTCACCCCATGTACAGCCACCTAAGCTAAACACTGTTGTGGATGGCTGGAAGTGCATAATGTGAGGAACATGATATAGCTGTCTCCTTAGAGGTCTGCCAAAGACTAACACACTCAGAGGACAATGCTCACAGTTAACCACTGATATGATCAGGGGTTTCCCAATGGAGAACTTAGTGAGAGGACTGAAGGAGCAGAAAGGGTTAGTGACCCCAGGTGGAAAGCAACAATACCAAACAACCAGAGCCCCCCAGGGTCTAAACCACCAGCCTGGGAACACATAGGGAGGGACCCAAGACTCCAGCGATATATGTAGGGGAGGATGGCCTTGTCAGACATAGGTGGGAGAGGAGTTTCTTGGTCCCATAAAAAAAAAAAATGAACACACAGTGGGGGGGGGAATAGTGAGGGGGGAGGGGATAGTGAGGGGGGGTAGGTGTGGTCACTGCTTCATAGAAGCATGAGGAGGGGGATGGGATAGGAGGTTTCTGGGTAGTGGGAGGAAGTAGGGTAAGGGGATAAAATCTGAAATGTAAATACTACAACCAATTTTAACAAGTGGGACAAAAAAGTCGTCAGAACCACCATTTTTTTTTTTTAAAAAATGTCAGCCCCCTGGGGGTGGGAAATTTTTTTTTCTTGATACTAAAACTTGTTCTGAGAATTGTATATTACAGAATACACAGCCTTGGTGTATCTACTCATCAAGCATACTGAGCAGACCTGCCCAAACCTCTGATGTCCTGGAATTCCATCTGGTTTCAGTGAAGACACAGCATCAGAGGCTTATCAACTTACTCTTCCCCCCACCCCTCTTCTAATCAGCTTGAAGAAGTTAAAGAGTCAGCGCCCCTATTCCCTGAGCTTGGGGACTAATGTGGTTAATAATGGTCTGTCTTTCTAGGGAAAAGTAGTGGTTTTGTTGGAATAGGGGGGATTAGCTAGGACTTACTGCATAGCCATAATCTATTGGTAGAAATCTGTATAATTATTATCAAGATGAAGTTATAATTGCTTAAATGGTACAAAATTTACTTTGATTTCAAATTTAAGGTTTTCATTGGTATGAGCCTCTTATTAATATAAAAATGAGATGAATATTGATACTCTCATGGGCATTGTGCCTGTATAACACATTTAGGAATACAAGGCCTAGACCCAGCCCTTTTTTAACTTTTTTAACTGATTTGGGACGGTTAACCTATGAGTTAAGGGACTATAGCAAATTCATGGTTTTGAGTTTATTGTTAGGGTGTTTTCCATATTTTATTTAGAAATAGCTGAGAGGAGTGAACAGACAACAGTCCAGGTTACCTTACATGGATATTTGGTTTTCAAAACATCAGAAGTCCATAGAACTGACGCTACAAATATTTATATAATAATGTTCATTTTGATTAGAGACTTGTCTGCTCCTGACAGCTTCCTGTCGTGGATTCTAAGAAGAAATTGAGCATCCTTGGAGATACTCCAGTTGTGCGGTGACAGCCACTAGGCAAGAATTGCCTCTCTCCATCTACAGACAAATTACTGTCCAGAAAAGGACACACATGCAGAATAGTTGACTGATTATATCTGCCTAGACAGAGTAATCAGCCCTTAATAATCCTGCATCACTAAGGTCTGTCAGATGATTCTGGGCCAGAAGGCTGAAGATTTGATGCTCCAACGTTCGGTAGTATAGGGGCTTTTCAGGTGTTCAGAGATCTCTATAAATTGGCTAAGTTTTAGAAGCTATGCTTAGTGCTTCCCATAACTTCAGTTAACTCAATCATTCTGGATTTCTGATGGGGTTGAAGACCTATAGTTTCATAACCAATCCTGGCTATTTACTTTGAGAGAAAAGATCTGAGTAGATGGTTTTCAGCTGACATTCATTCTAAAGCCAAAAAGCCAGGATCAAAAATAAGTGTTTTAGTTAGAAGAGATGACAGAGGTTCTGGTTAGTCAACAGAATGATGGACTGGGTATTAGGACTATCTTGTACCTCACTGGTACAATTAGGAATAAGTATGCTCTAATTATATTTTGAGAGAAAAGTTCTACTTTAACAGGAAGAGTGAAGTCTAGGAGGAGCTAAGTGGGAAGGAGCACTGAGAGGAAGAGATGGAACAAGGAGAGAAGATGAAGAAGAGGAGAAGTTAGGTGATGAGAGAGAGAAAGAGAGAGGGGGCATGGAGGCAGATGTTCACATGTCTCCACCAGTCAAAGATAGTTTTTATATCTAGGTTGAGTATTGGGTTACACTTCTGACTGAGCATTATCAAACTTATAAATCCTTTGATTAACATTTTTAAAAAATTGTATAAAAGCAAAAAGGAAAGGGGGGGCATGGGACAGGGGTGTTCTATGGAGGGGAAATGTGGAAAGGGGATGGCATCTTAAATGTAAATAAAATATAAAATAAAAAAATAAATACAGCCTTAAAAAAAACTTAATTCACCACAGTTTAGAAGGATTATTCTTTAAAACACAGAAGGAAATCTGGAACTTAGTAATTTTCAGGAAAAGCTTAAGTGATTTCTAATAACTCAGTGGGACTAAAAAGAAATTTGCTGGCAAATGGATGGAGCTAGAATAGATTATCCCAAGTGAAGTCACCGAGACCCAGAAAGACAAACATGACATGTACTCACTTATAAGTGTATATTAGCCATAAAGTATAGGATGACTATGCTACAATCCACAGACAAAAGAAGCTAAAGTAACAAGTAGGACCCAAGGGAGGATGCTTGAATCTCACTGAGGATAACTAAAATAGACAAGGGGGTGGTTGGAGGGAAGGCCCTGGTGGGAGAGGGTATGGGTAGGGGAACATGAGAGATCAAGTATGGATAGGATGAAGGGGGGGGGGGGACTGGGAGAGAAGACAGGAATTGGTGGGGGGGTAGGGAGGATCTCTTCAATCAGCTAGAAACCTAGGATAATGAAAGCTCCGTAGATAAGGGTGACCCTAGATAAGACTCCCAGCAATAAGGAATATGGAACCTGAAATGGCCACCTCCTTTCAATGGAGGAATGGGGACACCAACCCAGCCACAAAACCCTAGCCCCACAATTTGTACTACCTAAAAGATATTCAGGAATAAAGTTGCAGCAGAAATTGAAGAAATGGCTAACCAATGACTGACCCAACTTGAGAACCATGCCATGAGAAAGAGTCCACTCCTGACACTGTTAATGATATTCTGTCATACTTACAGACAGGAGCCTAGCACAACTATGTTCTGAGAGGCTTCACCCAGCAGCTGATGGAAACAGAGGAAGAGACCCAAAGCGAAACATTCCATGGAACTAGGATAATCCTGTGGAAGAGGCGTAAAAAGGATTCAAGGAGCCAGGGGTGTCAAGGATACCACAAGAAAACCTACAAAATCAACTAACTTTGGCCCATAGGGGATCACAGAGACTGAACCACCAACCAGAGAATATTCATGAAACGGAGCTAGGCTGTCTACACATATGTATCAGATGTGTGTCTTAGTCTTCATGTAGAAAACCTACCAGTAAAAACAGGGTCTGTCTCTTACTCTGTTGCCTGCCTTTGGGTCCCTTTTTTCCAAACTTAGCTACCTTGTCTAGCCTCTATAGAAGATATGTCTCTAATCCTACTGCAACTTGGTTGGTCAAACAAGGAGGATTGATATCAATGGGAGGCCTCCCCTTCTCTACGGAGAAAAGGAAGGGGTATGAAGAGAGAGGAGGTGAGAGATAAGGACTGGGAGGAGAAGATAAAGGGGAAACTACTATCAGGATGCAAAACAAATAAATAAATTAATTTTTAAAAGCCTGTAAAAATATCTAGACCTTTAAGGGGGGTCATAGTCTCCTCATGATTATTTTAGGGAAGTCAGAGAAGCACCTCTTATTTTTATGCAAATCATGTGGTGATCTTTTTATACTGCACAGTTTTAGTCAGGTCTTGGTCATGGCCTAAGATTTTGCCTTTCCAGCAAGCTCACAGACTTGGTGTATGTCTTTAGTCCTTGATCTACACTGTTAGGCCACAAGGAATGTCTGCAAGGCATACCCTACAGAGTATGGTTTCCAACAACATCAGTGGTATCAGGAAGGTTAACTTTTCCATTCACTGGTCAGGCTCTATCTAGGTTTGTTAAAGATCTGTGAAGCATATGTATAATCTAGGCACTCAAGAGGTTGAGCTTTGGGTGGGAAGATGGCAAGTTCAAACTAAACTGCGTATTAAGACCCCCTTCTCAAAAGACCAAAGATAAATAAATAAAGAAATAAATAGATAGATAGATATAAAATAAGAATTTTAAAAAGTCTTTTCTAAAGATCTTTGGTGTCTGCAATCAGAAGAAACAATGGGAGTTGAAGGCCAATGATAGCTACCTATGAGTTCCTGATCATTGTCAGCTACACAATGAGATTCTGATGTAAAAAACAAAAATCAGTGGATAAAGAAAATGTGAAATAAAAGAAAATGTGAGCTTTTTTTTCACTGAAAACAAAATTTCTAGCATTAGCAGTCAGTAAATATGAATATTTAAAGGTCTCCTCCATGTGTATAAACACTTGAATTTGTTTATGTATCCTCTATGTTTATGTCTGTGTGACTTTGTGCACATGAATACAGTGCGTCTGGAAGTCAGAAAAGCATGTGGAACTCTCAATGTAAACTCTTCCAAATGGTGCTAGGAACTTTGGAAGTTCTCTGGAAGAACAAACATCAAGTGCTCTTAACTGCTGATCAATCTCTTCATACTCTGAATAGGTTTTTTTTTTTTTTTTTTTTAATCCTTAACCTTTAAATTACTTTCATATAGGAATATGATGCTAGTTGCAACCTTAAATAAAGTGAGTGTGATGGGTAGCGTTAATTGACAACATGACACCTCCTAGAACCAAGGACTCAATAGTGGAGTATCTCTGTTAGGTTGCCCTCTAGACAAGCCTGTGCAGGATTATCTTAATTAACTTAAATTTTTCGTGTGGGAACATCCAAACCACTATGGGTGACACCATTCCCTAGACAAGTGATTGTGAATTGTAAAGAGTGGAGAAATCAATAGCGCAAGCAAGTGGCATGCCTGCATCCATTCTGTTCTGCACTTGACTATGTGATATGACAAAGTACTTCAAGGTACTAGTTTGTCTTTACTATAATGGATGCAAGCATGCAGTCACTGCTATGGTTCTCCTGCTGTCGTGATTTTGAACTGGAATTGTAAGATGAAAAAGCTTTTTCTTCTCTAACTTGCTTTTTACCAGTATTTTATTACAGCAACAGGAATGAAGCTACAACACTGGGAAAACAAGCCCCTATTTATTGCTAGGACTTTGTCCTTTGTCAGTCTTTCTACTCGGAATTAGGAGTCTTTCTATTGTGTGGTTCTCTCATCTCCATAGACACTTGATGTTAAAGTTCTAAGTGCTTAACGAAGAACCATGAAAAAACTAAAATCATCTTGTTTTGCTGGAGCAGAATATAAATTCTTCCCTAATGGAAGTCGTGGCTTTCAATTTCAAAGTCCCTCCTGAGTTCATAAACGGACATGGCCAGCCTGTCATTATTAAAGCCCATTTAAACAACATTATCGGAAGCACAGTTTAACATATAATTTTTAATGTTTTAAATTTAGGAGTTTCTGCTTTTATCATTCTGGTGCATTTTTCTAAAAGTCCTTTATAAATTAAAAAAATTCATTTAATTATGATCTTTCAATGGCGTTTATTCAGAGAGTACAGATTAAATCAAAGCTAACTGTAATAAAGTCATGCCTATAAGTTAGATCCAACGCTAAAGCATTGCTTTTCCTGAACAAAGCAAGCACTGGTGCTAAAAATCCACTAAAACGTTGAATTTATGTCCACCTAAATCTCTTAATAGAAAATGGCAAACTAGTCTTTCTTCATCATAAGCTTGAAAGCCACCTTATAGTAAAGACGAACTAGATTCATTCCTGTTTATGATTAAATCAGTTTGTCAAGGATTGGGCTATGTTCCACCTGTAACTTTAACTGCAAATGGTCTGTACTACCTGTTCCAGGAAATGGTAACCATATCTTTGTTTGGAAAGGTTAATATAACTCCTTGATTGTTATAACTTTCTTGTTATGACCACTTTGCAACCATTTCATTTTTTCTGCTTCTGTAAACCCTCCTAATTTGCCTGCCTCACTTGTAGGCCTCCGATTCTGAACTCTAATCTTATCTTAACCATGTTCATTGCTGATCTCTTAAATCCAAACTTTAGGAAGAGACAGTCTGTTGGGAACCACACTAGCCCCACGTTCGAGTACCAAAAAAATGTTGGGGTCCACACTAGCCCCACGTTGGGGCGGCCAAAAAATGTCGCGGCCCAAGCAAAATGTTGAGGCCCGGGCCGACCCACGTTTGGGCGGCCACTGTATCTTGGCCCAAACTGCCGCTCTGGTCCGTAGGTCGGGGTTCAGCAAGAGCGAGGGTGAGGATGGACTCGAATGCAGACCAGACAGAGTGTAATTCAATCCTGTTTATTCTTCAGTCTAAGTCCTAAGTCTTGAGTTCCTAGTGCCTAGTCCCTTTAATCTCAAGGTATCTAAACCAAGTGTGCTCAGCTGTTGTAGGCTATTGTAATCCAAGTCTCATGTCAGGGTATATGGCTCAAGATGGCTGCAAAGCTGATAGCCGCTTTCTGCTAAAAGTCGGCCCCCAACACAGTCTGTGTATATCTAAAAAAAATAAGCTTGCTGCTTTAATTAATTTGGCCATTATGATTTGGGTCAATGGCCTTTCCCCTCCAATCTGTGGAATTAGCAAAAACTTTGGCCAAAACCTGAATTATTAAACAAAACTCTAAATTCTAGGTATGAGATAACTCCTAAGAGTTGTTGACTAAAGAGAGCCTTAGAGTTATCATCGTTACATTTGGTTTCTCACCAGCCTACCATGGTAAGAACCTGTTGATGAAGACACCACAGACTTTGGTTGCCAAACTCAGAGAAACAATAGTGAAATTGAACTGGAAGTTTCGTCCTTCGTGACTTGCTTTCATAGTGCCAGGAGAAATTTTTATGCCGGCAGCCGAAAAAGAAAAGTGAGCAGTGGTATGTACAGTGTGGGATCTTACATGCTATAATAACAACTTGCCAGGTAAGATGTGCCTACTGGTACAGAGACATGACCGTTGTGGAGGTACCCCATTGACGTGTACACTCATTTTACTCCCACATGAGGCCCAGGGAACACCAGACAAAAAAGACTGTAAGAGCTGGACCATAGTGAGGTAAGCCTTGATAGGCTGTCTACTGGGTAGTTGTGATCGTCTGCTCAGGACCAAATTGATTTCTTATTTGTTGATGTAAAATACACAAAAAGCCATTTAAAGAAGGTGAGGTTTATTTTCAATGGTTTGGTTACAGTCAATCATAATGGGGAGCAGTGGCTTGAAGCAGTTGGCCACATTACACCCACCGTTCAAAGCAAAAAGGAATGAATGAATGCATGCTGCTATTCATTTTCCTCTCTCTGTTCATATAACCTAGGATTCTAGTAAGAAAATAGAATTTCCCATCATGAGTCTTCCCACACTGATGGGTCTTCATCAAAAAATAAAATAGACATAATCTGTTCTGAATGCATACCTAGGGGAGATCCATCTCCCAAATCTTTCTAAATTCCATCAGTTTTACAACACAGACCATGACAAGACTGGGCCTGAGGCAATTAGTCATAGATGAGAAAGATGCTTATGGGAGGGGGGGTAGTTAAGCACCTAAGACAATTATTGGCAGTTTCGGTATGCTGAGGTAGAGGAAGTCACTGACCTCAGTGATGTAATTGATAGTGCCACATTAACGCCCATTCAGGTAGTCCTGGTTAACTCTAGTAGGTCACAAAGCAAAAGCATACAAAAAAAAATCTTCAAAAATACTAAAGTGGATTAAGAACTGTCTTAGTTGCTTTTATATTACTGTCATAAGGTACTATGACCAAGAAAACTCAAAGAAGAATTCATTTTTGGCTTAAAGTTTCAGAGAGTTAGAATCCATCACCATCATGGTGGGGAATATGGCAGCAAGCAGGCAGACACACGACTGAAACAGTAGCAGATAGCACGTGCCTTGAGACACAACCATGAAGCACAGAAAGACACTGGGAATGGTCCAAGACACCTCAAAGCCCACGCACAGTGACACACTTCTTCCAACAATGTCACACAACCTAATCCTTCCTGAACAGCTCCACCAACTGATCATCAACTATTCAAACATATAAGACTTTGGGAGCTATTATAGTTCAAATGATCACAGGAATTTAGTGGGAGGAGATTTAAAGTAGAGGTAATAAGAACATAAGAAAGAGCGGGAGGTGAGTAAGGCCAGAGTCCATTTTACAAGTGTTATCAAATTGTCAAAGGATAAATTATTGGATAGACCCATGACCTATTGTGCCAAAGCACGCCAAAGAATAAATTATTTAAAAAAAATGGGATAGAAACAATCATGTAAAACACAGTTAATTTTAAAATAATTTTTACATTAATATTTATTTTCCAGTTAACAGCTCTAGAAAATATGTGGTTAGAAAAATGTTATTAAACATATTTTTTATATCTCTTAATTTATATATCTTAATTATTTTTACTATAGAGATGGACTGTTTTTCACTTATAACTACAGTGTATTTTGCTTTAATTGATTGTATTTAAATATATATTTGTAATTGTTTAAATAATGTGTTATGGAACTGATGTTTTATATTTTAAGTTGGACAATCAAGGTTCTTTTTTTAATTGTCTTTTGACTTTTGTAGGTTTTTTTTTTCCTAACCTCAGCAGCGTTTTCTTCAATGATCCACATGTGCGCATGGATCTTACCCTTCTACTTTATCTGGGTTGGTTGTTACCCTCAAACTGTGCTTCAGAATTATATTAAATGTAGGTTTCTATTTTAACCATTGTGTCTAGAGACATTCCTCTAAGTCTGCATTTTGAAAAAAAAGAAAAGTTAACTTTATTATAGGGTGTTTTTTGTTTCAAGGACAGAGGACTTCAAAAGATACATGGAACTTTCCCTTTTTATTCTAATTACCCTTTTTAATGATACTTGATGTTGACACACTCGGTGAGGCCATAAAACACTATACACTGAGGGGCAGTTGTTAATGAGCGCTTCAAAGGATTACAGTTTAGGGAATATACAACATTGCAGACAGGAATTTATTTTTCTGTCTCCGAGGGGATTTTTCAGCGCAACAGCATTCAGAGGAAGTGCATTTATTATTTTACTGAGTTTAACCTCAAAGACATTTTTTTGTTTTACCCTTTATTTTTCTAGGCAGCCTTCAAGCAACAAATTTCCATGAGAAGATTAGTGTTCCGACTCTTAATTAAAAATTCACACTTAGAACGAATTGGGATTTAATTTAATTTAATTTAAATGTATAATCATCACATAAATTTAAATGAAAATGAGAAATGAGGGTTATAGGACCAAGTTACTGGGTTACAAAAAGACACTGACTTAACCATGTCACCAGCATAGATGGGTCACTGGCCTGACACTTTCTAGAACAGTGGGGTTCTCTTGCTAATAGGTAACTCCTCTTATATAACTTTTTAAAAAATACTATGTATACATGTATGTATGCATGTCTTTGTGTGTCCAGGAACACATGAGTGTAGAGGACCACAGAGGCCAGTTGAGCTTATCAGAATTCGAGTTACAGGCTGTGGTGAACTATTAACCTGAGTTCTGGGAACCAAATCCCACCCATCTTCTGCAAGAACAATAAGGACAGTCAACCACTGAGCCATCTCTCCAGGCCCCTCTTATATTTTTTACAGGCATCTAAGACAAAAGGCGGCCAATAACAAACTCACCATCCCCCCATTCTTTCATACTCTCTATTGAGTACAGTAGGCAGTACCATTCATATAGCTCCCCCACCCTATCTGAAATCCTACCTTTCCCTCCCTCCTCTCTCTTTGCAACAGAACGCTCTGCCTTTGCAGGAGCAATTCTATTAGCCTGTATTATTCTGAATTTCTTTTGTTACAGCTTGACCCAAGGTAACTTTCATGTATGTTTGTTCTACATTAAAGGAATAATACAGTAGCATCTACAGTTTGGTACAATTGGCTTCTACTTTTACTAAAATGAGTTGTAATTGTTCTTTTGACCATGTCATCAATGAGTTTAAATCAATTACCTAATGGTGTAGGTTCCTTTCCCTGGTTTGCTAAGAACCAGCTGAAAATGACTTATGACAAACCAGGCTAAGTTTGAGAAATTTGCAACCTGGCAGAGAGCACTGAGGTGAGTTGGAATGGAAAGTGGTTCAAGTATTTACACCTAGGCTATCAAAAAAGACTACAAATCAATTTTTCTTTTCTTTCTTTCTTTCTTTTTTTTTTTTCAGAGCACTGGTTTTAAACATTTACCAGCTTAGGACCAATGGCTCAGTCTGCCATCCATGTGTTTCCTGTTTCAAAGGTAAATGACTATTTCAAACCCCAAATCAAAGTGATTCACATATTTGGCTATGATATTTTTTGTCCAGAAAATGCACATAGATTTATGAAAGAGTCGTGCATCCTCTTTCCTTTAAAGAAAACAGGAATATAAATTCTGTCTGTCTAACATACAAACAGTAAAAAATGTTGCCCTGTATTTCCTGTCTCATCTGTCATCAAAGGAAAAATCCCAAATAAATATCCTCAGAAATCTGAATAGAATATTTATAACACTTGATATTGTTGGTTGCAGTCAGCAGTTTGAGTTTCAAAAAAAAAAAAAAAAGATTTTAATCTAAGAAAAAACAAACATGGCCTCTCAAGGAATACATATTGAAACCCCAAAGAAGTTTTTAAATTATCTTGCTAAATGTGGATTCAAAATATATTACCTGTTAATCTCTTCCAAACTGACTGTGAGATGATTATTAGATGTTCATATTCTGGTTGTGAAACTCAGAGAGAAACATAGACGGTTCCTTTTGCTTTATGTTTGATAGGAAGAATTTTGATGAATTATAAATAAATATAATGAAAGTATTTTAATGTTACTGGTGAAACTTTAGTATTCCCTTTGTATGTGTAGAAACATTAATATAACTCTCCTGAATGTGTAATAGGAGTTGGATTTCTTTTTCTCAAATTAGATTTCCACAGTATCTGAATTGAGTTTGGGAGAGCATTATCAATGAAAACACATAAATTCTGGTAACAGCTAACTACTCAATTTTATTCTCATATGATAACAGAAGCTATTTAAGCCTATTAGTTTAAAGAGAGTGTGTCTCATCAACCTAAAGTAAGTTATTTGTTAAGGTAATTAGCATGTACTGTGTAGTGTGCAAGCACTGCTGAGCTGAGACCTGGACATCACCTGACAGAGAGAGGGGTTGGAGAGAGAGATATCTCCACTGCCACTGAAAGCTTGCTCACATGCTTGGAAATCAGTCTCCAAATTTTGTCTCAGTGACCACTTTGAAATTTGCTCTTGCAAGTCTACTTTTTTTTTTTTTTTAATTTTGGCTAAGTATACAATGTATATGCTTTTGCATCTGGCTTCAATGATTTTGGAATTCGCTGGTTATTGTGACTGGTGACCCGAGTACTTTGCACTGACAAGCACTGTGCTGTTTTCTTCTGAACTCACTGTGAATACAAGTCTTTAGTTGAACATATGCTTGTAATTTCTTGAGTAAATGGATATGGGTTTCATGGCCCAGTCCTGCATTAAGTTTGTGTTTAACTTTATAAAACGCTGCCAAACTGTCTCCCAGAGCAGCTGTTTAATATTTTACTCCTAGAAACAACATGTAAGGTTCCCAATCATTTTCTCTCAGTTCTCACCAATACTCAATATTGTTTACATTTTTGACGTTCATTTCTATGCTGATATGTCTGTACGGTTTTAATGTACATTTCGCTGAAGACTAGTGATGTTGAACATGTTTTTAGAATGATTAGTAACATTATTTGTCATACCCTTTGTTCTTAAACTTTTCTTCTACATGTATATATCAACAGTTAGTGGTGAAGCCACCTTCAGATGCAAATGAAGCTCCAGGACTTGTTTTGATTTAATAAGTATTTCATTGGAATAAATTAATGTTAGACAATGTTTAGTTTTTGGCAATGAGAAAGCCAAAAGACATTTGCCAGAATGAATGTCCAGTACTATGAATAAAATGATGTTTTGTTAAATTACAGCATTGATACTAAAGACAGTTCTAAACCTGAAATATGCCACAGGTCCATGTTTTGAGTTTCTCGGGTACCTTGTTACTTCCAGTAGAGTCGGAACGTTCTTTTAAAAGTTTTTCTTCCTCCTTTCTTTCTTTTCTTTCCTTTCATTCTTCTTTCCTTCTGTTTTGAGACAAAGTCTCATGTAATCTAGGCTGGCACAGAACTTACTGTGTGGCAGTGGTGGAAGACCTTGTACTTCTGATCCTCTTGCCTCTGTTTTCTGAGGGTTAGGATTGCAGATGGGATATATATATATATAAAGGAACAGGAAGAGGAAAGTGATATAATTTTGTCTCAATTAAAAAAACATTGAAAGATAAACAAAGAGGATTAAAAAACAGTCTCTCATGCCACAGAAGATGGACACCGACTACCTGTAGCCCACAGCAGTGTTTAGCTTATAAGGCTATGTGTGCTTGTGAATGAAAGAACATTTGAAGCAAGGTTTGAGGAGGAAAAGAAACTCTTAGCTAATGATCTTACTGTCTCAGTCTGGGGTTTGGCTGTTAAGAATAGAGGGAACAGGACTTGAACTCAAGAAGAAAGTAATCTCAGCAAGGACAAGCTATAAGAACAAGGAGAAATTTTGTCTTCCCAGGCAATGTGAACTAGAAACTCCATGGGAGCACGGAAATGCACACTGATGCCTACCTGCCTGTCCCTGTAAACCTTCCTATTATGTCCAGTGGTGTAGGCTCAGCAAGAGCCTTACATGACTGTCAATACTGCATATTATTTTGGAACTATGATGTTAGCAGAAGTGGCTGAGACAATTAGAAACAAGTATGGCATAGCATACTCTACTCTTCTGACAGAAGACTGTGGAGCAAACAGCACAAAGCCTCATTGACTTCCAGTCACTAGTGTGACAAAAACCCTTCCACTTTAAGGAAGGACAGAGATGTAGATGCATCAGGTGTTCACATTGTCTGCCCTACTTGTCGTGGTATTTTAGTGACTATGCATGTACCTTATTATTTACTTTATGATAAAACATGATTGGTTTGATAATGTCATCAATATAGTCAGTTTTAGGTACAGCTTCTAAAATACCATATTTTGTTTCACAAAACATTTATATATTCATGAAGATAATGCAAAAATAAGCAAATCAACCATCAGAATATAACTAATCATATAAAATTACAAGTAATTTGAGAAATGACTTTTAGCCAAAACAAAAATCAGAAAAAAAAACCCACAATGTTTTAATGAACTAACCATAGTTTTCTTCTACACCTCATACCTAACATATTCAAAAACATTAAATATTTTAATCAGTGTACTGAGCTTCCCTTACAAGTGTGTGTGGGGGGAACATCTACAGTAAGAAAAGGGAAACCCTTATGAAGTCCACCCCGCAGGGGTGAGCAGTGCTGGGACCCTTTGAGTCCTCCTCTGCACTGGTGTTTACTTGTGACTCACCTCGTAGAAATGTAAAACCTAATTGCTAGTGCATATGAAACCTGTACTGCAGACATGGGAGTGTTGGCAAGGTTCTGTGACGTTTTTGTAACTTTGTTTTGTGGATGAGTTAATTTGGTCTAGAACTGCACCCCGATGGCCTCTGAGAATAGACAATGAAGATAGTTCTTTAACTTCCTCCATATCACTGAGTGGACTCCTCATGGTTTCCTCCTGTTCTCTCTGCGCTTTGAAGAAAAGCACCTCTCCTGCTCTCTCATTTAGCTGGTGCCACATTCATTCTTTCTTCCTGGTCCCTTCTGCCACCTTCAAGGTTCTGTTAAAAACCATTTTTGTTTTATTTCTTTAAGAGTGGGTCTCATGATATAGTCCCGGCTAGCCTTCTTAGTGCTGATCTTGCAGCTGGGTACTCGAATACCAGCTAACGTATCACCTTTATTACACTCACTTCTGTTCTTTCAGATCCACACTTATTTCTTAACATTTCAGAATATGTCTCTGTGTGTATACATCACATGGTTTGTTATCACATGGTTTATAACCCTAACCCTGGGTATGGTTTTTTTTTTTTTCTTCTTTTTTCTATTTTCACTACTAATTGAGAAATTCCAGAACAAGAGTTCATCTTTGCCTCAGACTTGTCCTAACCTGAAACTTAAAGTATCTGTTCATTAGTTTGTCATTTAGGCTCTGCTTCCTCACCTGTAGGAATGTGACTGGCCTGACTCTTGGTGTCTGGGGTTGGGGACAACAAAGCAAGAAGAGGGGTCAGGGTATGACTGCAAGTGTGCCTAGCAAGAACAGACTCTTGGAGGCAGACTTAAGTGAGATAGCTCATTTAATTGGGAGAACAATGGCCATTTAAACCTTCGGAGAATGGGTAGGCAGTCTTTAAGAAGAGTATATATCGTTGGCAAGAGCCAGAGTATGGAGGATGTCTCATATGCCTAGGGAGAAATTTTAAATATTGCTGGATATAACCTTATAAGAAGAGGGAGTCCATCCAGGTTGTCAGGCTACATGACCCACCCCCCTACATACACACCGGGGGGCAAAGGTGGGGGTGCAAGAGTGCATGGACCCAGCAGGGAGAGGGAATATACCCTACTATTGCTGATCTCAGGACAAGATTTCTGGGGTTTTAACACACCTCTACCCAACTCTTTCTCTAGGCCAGCTCCCTTGGTTCTACATCATTTGAAAATTTTGGAAAATCAGACAACCAATCTACACCCTTTAGAGAAATGCTTTGTATTTACTGGGTGTTTACGTTGTGAAATCCTTTTTCCTGGGTGCTATAGTTTTCATGACATCTCTAACAATTCTACACTGTCAATCAACTTCCTCTAGCAGACAGCTACCTTTGAAGCCAAGAAGCCTGACTGCAGAGTGGGCGACAAGCCTCATGCCATTTTCTCATTCTAGGGATAAATATAGATACCGCTCATAGATGCATAGCACATGTCTGTATAAAGTTGCAGCTATACTTTTACATACACAGAACTGTAAAGGATTCTATTTTCTGTTTTCTATTTGCATTTTTTCTCTTAGTAATAGAATTGCTTTGGTGTTCTAATGAAAATTGCCCACTTTCAATATAATACTTAATTATATTTACTAATTTACAGTGATTAATTGCTTTCTATATTAAATTAAATACTTTTTATGTGCAGGTACGTAGTTTTCCCAAGAGCTTTGTAACATTCTTGGCATCAAGATCTGTTCATTTCCTCAATAATACACTCGTGTATTTACTAAAACTGACTAAAATATTACCTGGGTTCCTAAGGAATGTTCCAAATAACAACACACACACACACACTGATGACTTTTAATCCAGTAACATGGATGCTCTGGCAAGGGATCAAATCCAAAGATATGATCTGCCCAGAATGCAGACATTCCCTGGATTACAGTATGATTACAGTATGATCTGGCTGGACTCCAGGTATGCCCTTAGTACACACCTTTAATCAGTAGCTATGAAGTTAAACTGCCATGTTGGATGTTTGAGAATGATGTCTAACTGAGGAACAAAGCGATGAATCCGAGAAAGATTTGATAGTAGGAGTCAGAAACCGAATACACCCAGTACACATGAGAACAGCACAGCAAAGACAGGCTACTTAAGGGCAGTGAGAAAGAGAAAGGCGTGTGGTATGTGGCCTGTGGTGTGTGTTTATGGCAGTTTTACTGGAATAGATTTACAGAGACCAATTGCGGAGAGAATAAGGTAGACACAGGTGAACATAGGAGCCAGATTAGAACATATTGCCAAAGTTAGGCTAAGTTCAGGCGGAGCAATTCAATCAGATGCTGAGAGAAGCAGGACTAAAGCAGTAGAGCTTAGGTACAGCTCTCCTCTCATCACTTCATCTGAGGAAGAGTGGCATACAAACACATACATACCATATAGATACGTGTGCTAAGGGTGTGTGTGTGTGTGTGTGTGTGTGAATAATGATTGTTCTGTCTCTTTTTTTAAAAAATTATCTTTAATCTTTTTTATAGTCCAGTCTTTAACCCCGTTTTCGGCCTGCCCTCCAGCAGTTCCTCATCTCATTCCTCCTCTCCCATGTCCAAGAGGATGTCTCCACCCACACCACCCCACACCACCCCACACCACCCACACCACCAGGCCTCTCCACTCCCTGGGAACTCAAGTCTCTCAAGGGTTAGGTGCGTCTTCTCTCAGTGAGGCCACACAAGGCAGTCCTTTGCTGTATATGTGTCAGGGGCCTTGGGCCAGCTCATGTATGCTGCCTGGCTGGTGGCTCACTGTCTGAGAGACCTCAGGGGTCCAGGTTAGTTGAAACTGCTGTCTTTCTATGGGGTAGTCATTCTCCACAACTTCTTCCAGCCTTTCCCTAATTCAACAACACAGGTCCCTGACTTTAGTCCATTGGTTGGGTGTAAGTATCTGCAAATGTCTCGGTCAACTAGCTGCTTGTTGGGCCTCTTGGAGGCTCCTGTTTGTAAGCTTGCCATAGTATCAGTAATAGTGTCAGGCCTTGGAGTTTATCCTTGAGATGGATCCCAAGTTGGGCCTGTCACTGGACCTCCTTTCCCTCAATCTCCTCTCCATTTTTCTCCCTTCAGTTCTTTTAGACAGAAACAATTCTGGGTCAGAGTTTTTGACTGTGGAATTGCAATCCCATCCCGCCACTTGATGTCCTGTTTTTCTACTGGAGGTGGACTCAACATTCTGCTGACCCTCAGGGCTTCACTCCTGTCCCCCACCACCCCGCCCAAATACCTCATCATGTTCCCTTTTTCCCTTCCCCTCCCCTCTCCCACCCATGTTGTTTATCACCTGTAGAAGTTCTCTAGTAGAATGTTTTAGGGTTGTTTATGTATATAATCATGTCATCTGCAAATAGTGATACCTTGACTTCTTTGCCAATTTGTATCCCCTTGATCTCATTTTGTTGTCTCATTGCTTTAACTAGAATTTCGAGTACTGTATTGAATAGATATGGGGAGAGTGGGCATTCTTGTTGTGTCCCTGATTTTAGTGGAATTACTTCAGGTATCGCTCCATTTAATTTGATATTGGCTATTGGTTTGCTCTATATTGCTTTTACTATGTTTAGGTATGGGCCTTAAACTCCTGATCTATCTAATACTTTTATCAAGAAGGGGTATTGTATTTTGTCCAATACTTTTTTAGCATTGAATAAGATAATCATGTGATTTTTTTCTTTGAGTTTCTTTATATAGTGGATTACATTAATAGATTTTTGTATATTGAACCAACCTTACATCCCTGGGATGAAGCCTACTTGATCATAGTGAATGATAGTTTTGATGTGTTCTTGGATTCGGTTTTCTAGAATTTTATTGAATATTTTTGCATTGATAGTCATAAGCAAAACTGGTCTACAGTTATCTTTGTTTGTTGGGTCTTTGTGTGATTAGATATCAGAATGATTGTGGCTTCATAGAATGAATTAGGTAGTGTTTCTTCTGTTTCAATTTTATGGAATACTTTGAAGAGTGTTAGTATTAGGTCTTCCTTGAAGGTCTGATAGAATTCTGCACTAAACATTTTTTTTTGTTGTTTGGGAGGTTTTTAATGACTTATTCTATTTCCTTAGGGGGTATGGGCCTATTTAGATAGTTTACCTGCTCTTGATTTAGCTTTAGTATGTGGTATCTGACTAAAAAATCATCCATTTCATCTAGATTTTCCAGTTTTGTTGAGTATACGCTTTTGTTGTAAGATCTGATGGTTTTTTTTTTTTTAATTTCCTCAACTTTCTGTTATTTTGTCTCCCTTCTCATTTCTGATTTTACTAATTTGGATACTTTCTCTGTGCCCTTTAATTAGTTTGGCTAGGGCTTTATCTATCTTGTTGATTTTCTCAAAGAATCAGCTTTTGTTTTTTAAAATTCTTTGTATCTTTCTCTTTGTTTCTAATTGGTTAATTTTTGCCCTGAGTTTGTCTCTTTCCTACTTTCTGCTGCTCTTAAGGTATGCTTACTTCTTTTTGTTTTAGGGCTTTCAGGTGTGCTGTTAAGTTGCTAGTGTAGGATCTCTCCAATTTATTTCTGAGTACACCTAGTGCTATGAATTTTCCTCATAGCACTGCTTTCATTATGTCCCATAAGTTTGGGCATGTTGTGCCTTCATTTTTCTTAAATTCTAAAATGTCTCTAATTTCTGTCTTTATTTCTTTTCTGACCAAGTTATCATTGAATAGGAAGTTTCCATGGGTATGTGGATTTTCTGTTGTTTTTGACGTTATTGAAGTCTAGTCTTAGTCCATGCTGATCTGATAAGATGCAAGTGATTATTTCTATCTGATAAGATGCAAGGGGTTACTTCTATCTGTTGAGGCTTGTTTTGTAACCAATTAAATTATCATCAGTTTTGGAGAAGGTACCATGAGGTGCTGAATGAAATGTTCTGTATATATCTGTTAAATCCATTGGTTCATAATCTTTATTGGTTTCACTATTTCTTTATTTAGTTTCTGTTTCAATGAGCTGTCCATTGGTGAAAGTGGGGTCTTGAAGTCTCCCAATATTATCGTGTGTGGTTCAATGTATATTTTGAGCTTAGTAAAGTTTATTTCATGAATATGGGTGCCCTTGCCTTTGGGGCATAGATGTTCAGAATTGAGACTTTCTCTTGGTGGATATTTTTTTTTTTTTTTTTTTTTTTATGAATGTGAAGTGTCCTTCACCATCTTACTTGATGACTTTTAGTTGAAAGTCTGTTTTGTTGGATATTAGGATGGCAACTCCCACTTGCTTCTTGGAACCATTTGCTTGGAAGACTTTTTTCCAGCCTTTTACTCTGTCTTTGTTATTGAGGTGTGTTTTTTGTATGCAGCAAAATGCTAGATCTTGCCTGTATATCCATCCAGTTTATTAGCTTATGTCTTTTTATTAGGGAATTGAGTCCATTGATATTGATACTTATTAAAGACAGATGATTGTCCCTGTTATGTTTGTTGTTGTAGGTGGCATTATGAATATGTGATTCTCTCCTTTTGGTTTTGTTTTGAGGTGATTAATATCTTGTTTTATCTTTGTTGTAGGTACCCTCCTTGTGTTGGAGTTTTCCTTCTAGAATCCTCTGTAGGGCTGGATTGTTAGTTAGATATTGTTAAACTTGGTTTTATCTTGGAATATTTTGGTTTCCCCACCTATGATGACTGAGAGTCCTGCTGAGGAATAGTAGCCTGTGGTGGCATTGTGTTCTCTTCAGATCTGCATAACCTGTATCCAGGCTCTTCTGGCTTTTAGGGTTTCTGTTTAGAAGTGTGATGTAATTTTGATAGGTCTGCCTTTATATGTTACTTGGCCTTTTCCCCTTACAGTTTTTAACATTCTTTTTTTTTTTTTCTATGGATTTAGTGTTTTGATTATTATGTGATGAGAGGATTTTCTTTCCTGGTCCAATCTATTTGGTGTTCTATAGGCTTCTTGTACATTTATGGCCATCTCTTTCTTTAGATTGGAGAAGTTTTCTAATAAGATTTTGTTGAAGATGTTTTCATGTCCTTTGACTGGGAATCTTTTCTCTCTTCTATTCCTATTATTCTTAGATTTGGTCTTTTCATTGTGTCCTGAATTTCCTGGATGTTTTAGAAATTTTTTATGTGTTGAATTTTCTTTGACCATTGTATCAATATCTTCTAAGGTATCTTCTGCACCTGAGATTCTCTCTTCTATTTCTTGCATTCTTTGGTAATGCTTTGGTATTTGTTCTTCCTGACCTCTTTCCTAGGTTCTCCATTTCCATGGTTGCCTCCATTTGCATTTTCTTTGTTGTTTCTACTTCCATTTTTAGGTCTTGGACTGCTTTGTTCAATTCTTTCACCTGTTTGGTTGTGTCTTGTATAGAATTGTAAGCTTTTACTTTAGATAGATAGTGTAGGTACGGCTGCTGGAGAGCTCCTCCAGGGGGAAGTTAGGCATGGCTGCTGTGGCTCCATGGTTCCTCACAGCATGGCCCCAATGACACGAGAAAGTCCATGGGTTTTTACAGGCTTTAATGTCATGGCAGATGGTAGATGGATCTGGATGCACCCCTGTAAAACCCAGGGCAGACCTGAGTTAAATAGGGAGGGAGAGAGGGGGAGGGGCTGGGGAAGAATGCTTAATTGACTCCACCCTCTGGCCTTCAGGTACCTAATTAGTATGTAAATCTCTCTAGAGCCTGAGGCCTGTTCCACATGATAGTTGGCCATAAACCTCTCTGTGGGAGTGGCTGTTGGAAAGCTGAAGCTAAAAGAAAAGAAACAGGGCCTGGGAGCAGAGCTGAACTCCTGCCCCTGCCGTCCAATAAGGTTCCGGGGTTCCAAGCTCGTGCTTAACCAAGCACCCAGCTGCTTCTCACAGCCAACCTCCCCACAAGTTAGTCCAGTGCTTTATCTAAATTGACAAATTGATGGACTAGATCTTATTTGTACCATATACTACATAATTTGCTTGTCATAATTTTTTTCAGTTATATCTTGGAGAAGAGGTGGGGTTTTTTGTTTTGTTTTTGATTTTGTTATTTTTTGTTTGATTGATTTTTTGTTTTCTGGACAGAAAAGGTGAGATGTAGGCTAATTTTCCCTAATTATTTGATTGGCTAATAAAAGATGACAAGAAGCCAATTGCTGGGCAAAAAGGAGGAGGCGGGCTTTCTGGATCTGAGAGAGGAAGAGGGGACACGAGAAAAAAACCTGCCTTTTTTTTTTACATCAAGGCAGAGAGCAAGAGGTATGTAGGATATGGACTGGAAATTTAGTGTGTTTTTTTTTTTTTTTTTTTAATTACATGCTACAATGTTTTCCTGTATTTCTTTAAGAGATTTATTTATTTCCTCTTTAAGGGCTTCTACCTGTTTACCTGTATTTTCCTGTATTTCTTTCAGTGAGTTATTTATATCCTTCTTAAAGAACTCTATTATCTTCATGAGATAAGATTTTAGGTCAGCTTCCTGATTTTCAGGTGTGTTGGTGTATCCAGGTCTTGCTGCGGTGGGAAAACTAGGTTCTAATGATGCCGACATATGTTGGCTTCTGTTGCTTATGGTCTTATGCTTGCCTCTCACAATTTTGTTATCTCTGATGTTAGCTCACCTGGATGTCTGTCTGGAGCCTGCCTCCCGTGTCCCTGGGTTGCTGCAGGTCACCTGGGAGGCCTGTGATCCTGGGCGTAGTAGATCTGGGAGACCTTCATCTGTTGCCCTGCAGGTCTCCTGGGAGGAAAGGGGGTGATGTTCGAGGCTCTACAGGGTTACCAGCTGCTGCGGTTATTTGGGGATTCCCTTACCTGTTGCCCTACATGCAGCAGATCAACCTGGAGGCCCTCAGACTTTGGGGTCTTCAGAGGAGCAGACAAGCTGATGATCGGCCCCAGTGGCAGGTGCAGGCCAGAAAGTAATGATTGCTCTCTAAATATCTCTTAATGACCTTCAACCTACAATTTGCACTGAGTAGACATTAACTCATACAGATTTTATTTTGTTTTCAGGTGAACATTCAGGAGAATCTATACTTCCTCTCAATTTCTACTTCTCTTTCTAAGGTCAAGTCAGTCCTCCACAGGCCAAACTTTCTGCAAGGCATTTAGTCATTTCTCCTGTGCAGCCACAACTCCTTTGGGCCCTAAGTATGATCTGGCTTCCTTTGCCCCATTCTCCAACTCCCATTTACTCCATCTCAATTCACATGCTCCATTAACTGGCCCTGTCCAGAATACATTCTATGTCCCCTGACTTCCCACCGACTACATTCTCATAAATAGGACTAAATTTTATTTGCAACTAACCATTTATAATTACTACTGAAAACTTTTATTACTCCAAAATATTTCTTTGTTTTTTTTTTTTTTCATTTCCTAAGCTTTAAAATAAATGGTACAGAAGATTCTAAAAGAGCTAAGCTTGTTTTGACAAGCTCTGCAATATCTTTGGATTTTCATACTCGGGTCATGGAGCTTAATGAAAGAGACTAGTCATCCTTGACATGCTAAGAACCACAGAGGAATGCAAAGAAAAACTCACATGGCCTTCAGTTTGACAGCATCAATGTATCTTAAGGTTATAGCTTTATAACTTCAATTTCTGCTTCCACGTGCAACAAAGAAAGTGAAGTCATGCATGAAAACTTGTAACAAAAAAGGTTGTTACAGGGAAATTTGGAAGAAAGTTATAATTATTAAACAAAAATGTGAGTCTTGGAAGTAATCCTTATTATTAAACAATATTTTCCTACTCAGAGTTAAATGACATTTTCATTAATATCTTAAGCATGGTTCTATGTAGTTCAAAAGCTTCTGGTAAAAAAGGTAGTTACTAAAGTTATTTTTTGAATATACCATTTATTTTGTGGGCTCATTTATTATATAAATATTAACTATCTGTTACATTTAGTACCACAGGCATACTGTCAAGAAGTTCACAGTGATGCACCAATAACAAGGAAAAAAATCATATGGAGGCTATAAGGTATTGTTGCAGGAAAATTATATTTGTAGTTGATTGGTTTGGACCTAGTAGCAGAGACCATAAATATGTTATAGCTAAATTTAGTGGCAAGAAGCTTATTATGGTCTCATGGTATAATCTGGAAAGCTGTAGACACAGTTCCCAAAGATAGGTCATAAATCCAAGTTACTAAAGGAACAACTTCTCAGTGCTCATTGGAGATTATGCAATAGAGTCATTGGTTAAACCAGTGTACTTCTAGGCCAGGGAAGAGAACAGTAGGGCATTTTCAAGAGGGTAAGAAAAAGGAAGAGCACACAGAAGGAATGAGCAGTTTTAAATAGATTTGGAGACAGTTAGAGAGGCAGTATTTCATTTTCTTCTTTGGAGCTTGAGAAGTTCACTATGCATACATTATAGACCAAATGTCTATGTCATCTCAAAGCTCATATTTGAAACATCTCTCCACAGAGTGATGGTATTAGTATTAAGGCTTCTAGTGGGCAATTAGCTGAAGTGATAAGTATGCAACCTGGTGAACTGGGATCTGTGTCCTCAGAAGACCTGTGAGTTGAGCTTGACTCCTCTCTCTGTCTCTGTGTCTCTCTGTGTCTCTCTGTGTCTCTGTCTCTCTCTCTGTCTCTCTCTCTGTCTCTCTGTCTTTCTCTCTCTCTCTCTCTCTCTCTCTCTCTCTCTGTTTAACCATGTGCAGGGAGAATACATGTTGGCACTCTGCCAGCTAGAAGAGGACCCTAATCAAATGGTAAATCTCTGGTCTCCAAAATTTCCTGTCTCCAGAATGTGACAAATAAACCCCTGTTGTTAATAGTTAATAGTAAATTTTGTCGAGACAACAGAGGCTGATAAGACAACTGACAGAAGTAACCTCTCTAATGAGGTGCAGGCAGGGGTAGAACATGAGTTCCAGATCTGAGAGAAGTTAGTTTTAAGATAGAAGTTGGGGGTGTTGTGAGGTTGAAGGTTAGTGCAGAAGTTGAGAACTTATTTAAGTTCACTCTACTAGAAATGACCAAGAAGAAAAGGCTAAGACATGGGGAAGGGACAGTAGGGAAGGGAAGGAGACTTATGGCCAGAAATACTTTTCATATCCTGTGGTAAGAGAAAAATTGAGTCAGACTGATGGTGAAGTGAACGCTACACAACAGGAGACTGAACAGGATAAATTAAGGATTTTTTGGTTTTAAATAAGTTATTCTAGGTTATGTGCATTGGTATTTTGCCTACATGTATGTCAGTGTGAGGATGTCAGATCTTAGATGTATAGATAGTTATGAGCTGCCATGTGGGTGCTGGGAATTGAACCCGAGTCCTCCAAAAGAGTAGTCAGTGTTCTTAGCCACTGAGCCAGCTCCAGCTCGATAAATGACGTTTTTAAAAATTAAAATGTAGTAGAAAGGGGAAACACTTTGAGCAGCACAGAGTGTAAGTGGATCAGGAAGGAGGATTGTCATTTGCTTTTAGTGTTGCCAAGTCATGTGTGCTATGATGGGCACAGTCACTTGGGAGTAGTAAAAGGGGAAAATAGACTGTAATGGATTGGGATGGGAGTGGTAGGAAATAAATCAGTTAGGCTGCAAAAAATGTAGTCCTTTAAAATGCTTACCCTTTAAAGTAAGGAGTGCCCCACTCTGAAAGCCACAAAAAAAGGGAGCAAGGCTGGGAAATATTACTTTTGTTTCTTTATTTAATAAGAGGGAGAAGTGAGGACATTCAGTAACAAAAGAGAACGATCCTGAGAAAGGTAAATGTTGAAGAAAGAAAACAATTGTGAAGAGCTTCTTTTTTTATTAATAATTATTCCATCGTTTACATCTCAAATGATATTCCACTTCCTGTCCTGGGTTACTCTTCCACACACACACCCCCATCCCACATCCACACTCTCCTTCCTCCCCTTTGCCTCTATGAGAGTGCTCCCCCACCCATCCATCCTCTCCTGCCCCATCCCTCTTGCATCCCCCTATGCTGGGGCATCTAACCTTGTGGAGAGCTTCTTAGTTACTTAGTATGGAGACTTAGAGGGAATCTCTTCCTGATGAGACTAGGAAAAGGTTAAGAAAAGCCTCCTGTAGTAATTTAGTTGTGCCAAGTGAAGGCTAAGAATCTTCATACTACATAGCTTGGGGTCTCTGTGCAGTGGGATGTGAAGGTCACAATGACTCTGGTCAGGGGTCACTGAGGAGCAGAGCATGGGGAATTCATCTGCAGAATTGCCTTTTCCCTCTTTGGGGTTCCCCTGAACAATCTACAGGGGAGCCTTGCTTATTCCTCAGCTGTGAGCAAAAGAGGTCAAGTTTAGCTGGTCCAACGCTCACCATCTTACAGATCTTTCTCAGCATTGTTTATTCTTCCAGTCTTCTCTCTTTATGAACCTGCATTGAAGATAAGTTCTGGGAAGTATCTGGAACCTGAAAAGGCAAGTTATTTTATTTGATATCAGGAAATTTCCTGATGATGTTAATTTACCCTCTGGGGCTTTCATAGTTTAAAACACCCAATTAAGTTAGCCTTTTATCCTGACGATAAAACAACTTTTATGCAGGATGAAGTTTAGTGTTGTACTTATGACACAACTCAAAAAGTCAACAAAATTTAAAAAATAAGAAAATATATTACAGATGATTTCTACAAATACAATTTAGCTTCTCTTGTCACACACAAAAAATAACTGTGAAAATAAAAGGTTGAGCTAGGAGGGGTACAATGAAAGGAAGGGAAGAAGAGAGGGTGAGATAGAAGTTGGTGGGAATGAGGGGTTGGAAGGAAGAAAATAAAGCTCAACACCAACAGATGTAGGTCTGGGATGCACGATGAAGATGTTTTGTGAGAAGCTCCATATCCAAGCTTCCAGTTTGACACTGTAATAATCGCCTACTCCACTTATTGCTTTAAAAATATTGTCTATTGGCACTGTGCCCACTAACAAAAAAGTCATTTCTCCTCATAGTTTGTAGAGTACAGATGCATTCAAAAGTTTACATGCAGATGCATGTAAAACTTATGATTCCTTATTCACACACATGTGCAATATTATAAATACTAAAAAAAAAATGTGGTTGAGAACAGAAACACGAACAGAATCCAGGAAACCAGGATATATTTATGCACAAGCTGTCAGGCGGTGGCTCTCATGCTATTTTAGTGTTTTGTTCATTCCTGTTCTACCTTATGCTACCATGCAGCTCCAAACTTCATCACTAGAGACAGTTTCCCTGGGAAGACTTTTACACAAACAAACACACAAGCACATGTGTGTGCATGCA
Organism: Arvicanthis niloticus; assembly: GCF_011762505.2. Classification (NCBI taxonomy): domain Eukaryota; kingdom Metazoa; phylum Chordata; class Mammalia; order Rodentia; family Muridae; genus Arvicanthis; species Arvicanthis niloticus. The sequence continues at coordinate 66,475,713 of NC_047672.1, forward strand.
CACAAGTACACAAACACACATATGTTTCTCTCTGTGTGTGTATATTTGCTTTTGTGACCAAATTTAAGTTGTTGATTTTTCTCCAACTACAGGAATTTATTTGCTCAGAAGAGATTTTTTTTTTTAAATTTAAAACCCTTTCTTTTAGAAAATGGTGATCTGTATTTCATAATATGAAGCTGAGTAGTGTCGGGACTTTGCCTCCAGCTCCGTAGGCTTAAAATGCAATTGCACTAATTCCCAGTGTTTTGAGGCATGTGGTAGTTACATTCTTCCATTGGAAGTCTTTGTGGCAGACTGGCTGGTTTATTGTCATGTGTTTAATCACTTTTAACTTTATAGTCACTGAATATATTCACTGAAGAGATGTTCTTATGAATTTGAAGGCAAGTGCTTTTTCAAGTCCAACAATTTTACTTTATCTTTCTCTGAGTTCTTAGACCAATAACAATGTGTATTTTATGTGTAGTCTTGGGGACCCCCATCATATTTATATAACCTTTGAGACAAGGCCAAAACACATTGTCTGGAGTTTTTGGTACATTCATGACAAATCCAATCTACACCAAGGAATGATTCTACATCTTTTGTTTGCTTTGAGGCCTCTGAACTACAGAGAGCAAATCCCCTTCTATGAGTGTAGCAATCATTTCCTCTAGAAACTTTGCAGAAGGCAAAGCTGTTGAACACTACCTCTACTCATATATAGGTTTTCCTAACACAAATAGTGACAAAAGTTGATATGATGTAAGCCAAGCTACATCGTGAGTGCTGGTGTCTGTTAAGCATCCTCAAAAGAAACCATAACCAACTCTTCTGCAACTTTCTGTTTTCCATGAAAATGACATTTGATATAAAAGGTCTTCTCAGATTCACACACAGATATCTCATATCATTATGTACCACTATTGGGCAGTCTATCAAAGTATGTACTAAAATATGTTACTCTGGTCCCCTTAAATAATGATTTTGGTTGTTTTCAGCATTTACTCTTAACAAACATTTCTGTAGTAAATACTCCTGCATATACATTGTGAGTACACTGACAGATTTAATTTGTGGCAGTAGCTAAAGGATATAACTATTTTCAATCTTGATAGATATTACAAAACTGTCTTCTAGAAAGTATGAACCAATTTATACTCTCAGCAGGGTATGACAGCATCCACCTATCCAAACCAAGTGCAGCACTAGGAAAATCAAACTATTCTAATTTTTGACAGTTTAATAAGAAAGAACTAGAATCCACATGCAATTGTAACTGAGCATAAACATCATTTACATGCATTGTTATTGTTATTGGTAGTTTTTGAGCTTTTCAGGAATTAATTTGTTCATCTTTCTTTGGCCGATTTACATGCTCTGTTAATAAATTTAAAAATTCACCATTTTGGCTCCTCCCTCCTCCAGTCTGAGGCCTGCGGGTGAGTGCACCCAGGAGCCCCCCAGACACATTCTGGGGAATTCATAGAACCCATAGCCAGCGCTAGCACGCCCCTTCCGCCGCTCGCCCCTCCCCCAGTCTGAGGCCTGCGGGTGAGTGCACCCAGGAGTCCCCCAGACACATTCTGGGGGATCCATAGAACCCATAGCCAGCGCTAGCACACTCCTTCTGCTGCTCGCCCCTCCTCCAGTCTGAGGCCTGCAGGGTCTGAGTCCCGGACCAGACCTCTAGCAGGTCTGCAGTTGTGTGGACCCCAGATTCCACCTGAGACATACTGGAAGGTCCGCTCAACCCAGAGCCACAGAGGAACAACTGAACTCAGAGTGTCAGACAACATACCCTGAGATATCCAAGAGGAGACACTGCACCCAGAACAGCAGACATCTAGCTGGACTGCTACCTTGGAGGCACCATATCCTGAGGCATCCTAGAGATACCACTGTAATCAGGGCAGCTAGAAAAAATCACAAAGACATCTGGACTCCTAGAAGACCAAACAAAAGTGAGACAACTGGAAAGACAGGCTTCAATCAGAGACAGAAGTACAGGTAGCACTAGAATTAACCAGATGGCAAAAGGCAGGCGCAAGAACGTAAGCAACAGAAAACAAAGTTACATGGCATCATCAGAACCCAGTTCCCCCATCATAGCAAGCCCTGAACACCCCATCACACCAGAAAAGCAGGATTCAGAATTAAAATCACTTCTCATGATGATGATAGAGGACTTTAAGAAAGACATAAATAACACTCTCAAAGAACAGATAGAAACCCTTAGAGAGGAAACACAAAAATCCCTTAAGGAATTACAAGAAAATGCAACCAAACGGGAGAAGGAATTAAACAAAACCATGCAGGATCTAAAAACGGAAGTAGAAACAATAAAGAAATCACAAAGGGAGAACACCCTGGAGATAGAAAACTTAAAAAAACGATCAGAAGTCATAGATACAAGTATTACCAACAGAATACAAGAGATAGAAGAGAGAATCTCATGTGCAGAAGATACCATGGAAAACATTGACACAACTGTCAAAGAAAATGCAAAATACAAAAAGCTACTAACCCAAAATATACAAGAAATCCAAGACACAATGAGAAGGCCAAACCTAAGGATAATAGGAATAGATGAGGGGGAAGACTCCCAACTTAAAGGACCAGTAAATATTCTCAACAAAATTATAGAGGAAAACTTCCCTAACCTAAAGAAAGAGATGTCCATAAATATACAAGAAGCCTACAGAACTCCAAATAGTTTAGACCAGAAAAGAAATACTTCCCGCCACATAACAGTCAAAACATCAAATGTACAAAACAAAGAAAAAATACTAAAAGCAGTAAGGGAAAAAGGCAAAGTAACATATAAAGGCAGACCTATAAGAATTACACCAGACTTCTCACCAGAGACCATAAAAGCCAGAAGATCCTGGACCGATATCATACAGACCCTAAAAGAACATAAATGTCAGCCCAGACTACTATACCCAGCAAAACTGTCAATCATTATTGATGGAGAAACCAAAATATTCCATGACAAATCCAAATTTACACAGTATCTCAACACAAACCCAGCACTTCAAAGGATAATTGGTGGAAAACTCCATCACAAGGAGGGAAACTACAACCTAGAAAAAGCAGGAAAGTAATCTTCCAAAAACCGTAAAAGAAGGTAGCTACACAAACATATCTCCACTACCAATAACAAAAATAACAGGAAACAACACTCATTTTTCCTTAATATCTCTTAATATCAATGGACTCAATTCTCCAGTAAAAAGACATAGACTATCAGACTGGATATGTAAACAGGACCCAACATTTTGCTGCATTCAGGAAACGCACCTCTGTGGAAAGGACAGACACTACCTCAGAGTAAAAGGTTGGAAAACAATCTACCAAGCAAATGGTCCCAAGAAACAAGCTGGAGTAGCGATTCTAATATCAAATAAAATCAGTTTTCAACCAGAAGTAATCAAAAAAGATAAAGAAGGACACTTCATATTCATGAAAGGAAAAATGTACCAAGAGGAACTTGCAATTCTCAACATCTATGCCCCAAATGTAAGGGCACCCACATACATAAAAGACACTTTACTAAACCTTAAAGCATACATTGCACCCTACACAATAATAGTGGGAGATTTCAACACCCCACTCTCAGCTATGGGCAGATCATGGAAACAGAAACTAAATCGAGACACAATGAAACTAACAGAAGTTATGAACCAATTGGACTTAACTGACATCTATAGAACATTTCATCCTAAAACAAAAGAATACACCTTCTTCTCAGCACCTCATGGTACCTTCTCGAAAATAGGCCATATAATTGGTCACAAAACAGGCCTCAACAGATACAAAAAGATTGAAATAATCCCCAGCACCTTATCAGACCACCATGGATTAAGACTTGTCTTTGACATGGACAAAAACATCAGAAAACCGACATACACTTGGCAACTGAACAATGCTCTACTCAATGATAACTTGGTCAAGGAAGAAATTAAGAAAGAAATTAAAGACTTTTTAGATTTAAATGAAAATGAGGACACATCATATCAAAACATGTGGGACTCATTGAAAGCAGTACTAAGAGGAAAAATCATAGCTCTAAGTGCTCACAAAAAGAAAGTGGAAAGAGCATACATCAACAACTTGACAGCAAACCTGAAAGCATTAGAACAAAAAGAAGCTAGTATACCCAAGAGGAGTAGACGGCAGGAAATAGTCAAACTCAGGGCTGAAATCAACCAAGTCGAAACAAAAAGAACTATACAAAATATCAACAAAACCAGGAGCTGGTTCTTTGAGAAAATCAACAAGATAGACAAACCCTTAGAAAGACTAACCAAAGGGCGCAGAGACAGCATTCAAATTAATAAAATCAGAACTGAAAAGGGAGACATAACAACAGAAACAGAGGAAATTAAAAAAATTATCAGATCCTACTACAAAGGCCTATACTCAACAAAATTGGAAAATCTGGAGGAAATGGACAATTTTCTAGATAGATACCAGGTACCAAAGTTAAAAGAGGAGCAGATAAACCACCTAAACAGTCCCATAACGCCTAAAGAAATAGACACAGTCATTAAAAATCTTCCCACCAAAAAATGTCCGGGGCCAGATGGTTTCAGTGTAGAATTCTTTCAGACCTTCAAGGAAGACCTAATACCAATCCTCTTCAAGTTATTCCATCGAATAGAAACAGAAGGAACACTACCCAATTCATTCTATGAAGCTACCATTACACTCATACCTAAACCACAGAAAGACCCAACAAAGAAAGAGAACTACAGACCAATCTCTCTTATGAATATTGATGCAAAAATACACAATAAAATTCTCGCAAACCGAATCCAACAACACATCAAAACAATTATCCATCAAGATCAAGTAGGCTTTATCCCAGGAATGCAGGGATGGTTCAATATTCGGAAATCCATCAATGTAATCCACTACATAAATAAACTCAAAGAGAAAAACCACATGGTCATATCACTAGATGCTGAGAAAGCATTTGACAAAATTCAACATCCCTTCATGTTAAAAGTCTTGGAAAGATCAGGAATACAAGGCCCATATCTAAACATAGTAAAAGCAATATACAGCAAGCCAGTAGCCAACATCAAACTAAATGGAGAGAAACTTGAAGCAATCCCACTAAGATCAGGGACTAGGCAAGGCTGCCCACTCTCACCTTACCTATTCAATATAGTACTGGAAGTCTTAGCTAGAGCAATTAGACAACAAAAGGAAGTCAAAGGGATACAGATAGGAAAGGAAGAAGTCAAAATTTCACTATTTGCAGATGATATGATAGTATACTTAAGTGAACCTAAAACTTCCACCAGAGAACTCCTAAACCTGATAAACAACTTTAGCAATGTGGCTGGATATAAAATCAACTCAAACAAATCAGTAGCCTTCCTCTACTCAAAGGATAAACGGGCAGAGAAAGAAATCAGGGAAATGACACCCTTCACAATAGCCACGAATAAAATAAATTATCTTGGAGTGAATCTAACAAAGCAAGTGAAAGATCTGTATGACAAGAACTTCAAGTCTCTGAAGAAAGAAATTGAAGAACATCTCAGAAGATGGAAAGATCTCCCATGCTCCTGGATTGGCAGGATTAATTTAGTAAAAATGGCTATCCTGCCAAAAGCAATCTACAGATTCAATGCAATACCCATCAAAATTCCAAATCAATTCTTCATAGAGATAGAAAGAGCAATTTACAAATTCATTTGGAATAACAAAAAACCTAGGATAGCGAGAACTATTCTCAACAATAAAAGAAACTCTGGGGGAATCACCATTCCGGACCTCAAACTGTACTACAGAGCAGTAGTGATAAAAACTGCTTGGTATTGGTACAGAGACAGAAAGGACGATCAATGGAACAGAATTGAAGACCCAGAAATGAACCCGCATACCTATGGTCACTTGATATTTGACAAGGGAGCTAAATTCATCCAGTGGAAAAAGGTCAGCATTTTCAACAAGTGGTGCTGGCTCAACTGGAGGTCAACATGTAGAAGAATGCAAATTAATCCATTCTTATCTCCTTGCACAAAGCTCAACTCCAAGTGGATAAAGGACCTTCACATAAAGCCAGGTACACTGAAAATATTAGAAGAGAAGTTGGGGAAGACCCTCAATTACCTAGGCACAGGGGAAAAGTTCCTGAACAGAACACCAATGGCTTATGCTCTAAGATCAAGAATCGACAAATGGGACCTCATCAAATTGCAAAGCTTCTGTAAGGCAAAGGACACTGTCAACAAGACAAAACGGCAATCAACAGATTGGGAAAAGATCATTACCAATCCTACATCTGATAGGGGGCTAATATCTAATATTTACAAAGAACTCAAGAAATTAGACGCCAAACAACAAAATAACCCCATTAAAAAATGGGGTACAGAGCTAAACAAAGAATTCTCAACTGAGGAAACTCGAATGGCCCAGAAGCACCTTAAGAAATGCTCAACATCCTTAGTCATCAGGGAAATGCAAATCAAAACAACACTGAGATACCACCTCACACCAGTCAGAATGGCTACGATCAAAAACTCAGGTGATAGTAGATGCTGGCGAGGATGTGAAGAAAGAGGAACACTCCTGCATTGTTGGTGGGGTTGCAAGCTGGTATAACCACTTTGGAAGTCAGTCTGGCGGTTCCTCAGAAAATTGGACATAGCACTACCTGAGGACCCAGCTATACCACTTCTGGGTATATACCCAGAAAATGCCTCAACAAATAACAAAGACATATGCTCCACTATGTTCATAGCAGCCCTATTTATAATAGCCAGAAGCTGGAAAGAACCCAGATGCCCTTCAACAGAGGAATGGATACAAAAAATGTGGTACATTTACACAATGGAATATTACTCAGCTATTAAAAATAATGAATTCGAGAAATTCTTAGGTAAATGGATGGATCTAGAAAATATCATCCTGAGTGAGGTAACCCAATCACAAAAGAACACACATGGTATTTACTCACTGATAAGCGGAGATTAGCCCAACAGTTTGAAACAACAAAGATTCAACTACCAGATGACACGAAGCTCATGAAGAAGAAAGAACAAGTGAGGATGCCTAGGTCTTTCTTAGAAGGAGTAACTAAATAACCAAGGGAGCAAATATGGAGACAAAGTGTGGGTCAGAATCTGAAGGGGGGGTTGTAGGGAGACCATTGTGTCTGGGTATTCATTCCATAGGCAGTCACCAAAAATAGACGCTGATAGGGATGTCAGGATGGGAAAGCTGACAGCAGCCTGATAAGGCTGTCTCCTTAGAGGTCTCTCAGAGTCGGACATACCCAGAGACAGATACCCACAGCTATCCATTAATCTGATCAAAGTTCCCAATGGAGGAGTTAGAGAGTAAATTGAAGGAACCGTGAACCGTAAGGGCTGGTGGCCCTGTGAGGATAGCAACAATACCAACCAGCCAGAGCTCCCCAGGGTCTAAACCACCAGCCCAGGAGCACATAGGGAGAGACACATGACTCCAGCTGTATATGTAGGGGAGGATGGCCCTGTTGGGCATAGGTGGGAGACAAGATCATTGGTACCCTGAAGGCTGAGCACTGAGGGGGGGGATCTGAGGGTGGGGAGGGAGGCTGGGGGTAGGTGGGTAAACACCTTCATAGAGGCAGGAGGAGGGGGGATGGGATAAGGGGTTCCTGGGTGGTGGGGGAAATATGGTAAGGGGATAAAATTTGAAATGTAAATATTATATCCAATAAAAGAGGGGAAAAATAGAAAAGTGGTTAGAACCAACATTCTTAATAAAATGTCAGCCCTCTTAAAAAAAAAACTATCTTGATACTAAAATTTGTTTTGAGAATTGTATATTGCAGAATGATCAGCCTTGGTGTATCTACTCAACAAGCAAGCTGGGCAGACCTGCTCAAACCTCTGAGGTCCGTGAATTCCATCTGGAGGCAGCGAAGACACAGCATCAGAGGATTGTCAACTTGCTCTCCCCCCCAATCCTCTTCTAATATCTCAACGCCCATAATCAGCTTGAAGAAGCTAATGATGAGTCAGCGCCCCTATTCCCTGGGCATGGGGACTAAGGTGGTAAATGTTGGGCTGTCTCCCTAGGGAAAAGTAGTGGTTTGGTCGGAATAGAGAGGATTAGCTAGGGTTTATTGCATAGCCATAACCTATTAGTAGAAATCTGTATAATTAATATCAAGATGAAGATATAAATTCTTAAATGGCACCAATTTACTTTGTTTATAAATTTTAAGGTTTTCATTGGCATGAGCTTCTTAGTGATATAAGAGTGAGATGAATATTGTTACTCTCATAGGCATTGTACCAGTATAACACACTTAGGAATACAAAGCTTAGACCCAGTCCTTCTTTAACTTTTTTTAACTGATTTGAGATGGTCAGCCTGTGAGTTAAGGGACTATAGCAAATTCATGACTTGGAGTTTATTATAAGGGTGTTCTCTATGTTTTATTTAGAAATAGCTGAGTGGAGTTAACAGGCAACAGTCCAGATTACCTTACATGGATAGCTGGTTTTCAAAACATCAGAAATCCTTAGAATTGACATGACAAACATTTCAGTATTAATGTTCATTTTCATTAGAGACTTGCCTGCTCCGGACAGCTTCCTATGTTAAATTCTAAGAAGAAATTGAGCATCCTTGGAGTTACTCCAGTTGTGGTGAGACAGCCACTAGGCAAGAATTGCCACTTTCCTTCTACAGACAAATTACTGTCCAGAAAAGGACACACTTGCAGAATAGTCGACTGATTATATCTGCCTAGACAGAGTAATCAGCCCTTAATAATTCTGCAGCACTAAGGTCTGTCAGATGATCCTGGGCCAGAAGGCAGAAGAACAGATGCTTCAACGTTTTGAAGTAGAGCGAGTGTCCAGGTGTTCAGAGGTCTCTATAAATTGGCTAAGTTTTAGAAGCTATGCTTTGTGCTTCCCACAATTATAGTCAACTCAGTCATTCTGGATTTCTGACGGGGTTGAAAACTTATAGCTATTTACTTTGAGAGAAAAGATCTGAGTGTATGGTCATCAGCTGACATTCATCCTAAAGCCAAGGAAAAAGCCAGGTTCAGAACTAAGTGTTTTAGTTAGGATAGATGACAGAGGTGCTGGTTAGTCAACAAAAGGATGGACTGGGTATTAGGACTATCTTGTACCTCACTGGTACAAATAGGCATAATTATGCTCTAATTGTATTTTGAGAGAAAAGTTTCCTTTTAACAGGAAGGGTGATGTGTAGGAGGAGCTAAGGTGGGAGGAGTACTGAGAGTAAGAAAAGGAGTAAGAAGAGGAGAAGAAGAAGGAGAGGAGAAGCTAGGTGATGAAAGAGAGATAGAGGGGGGAGACAGGGAAGCAGATGTTCATGTATCTCCAGCAGTCAAAGATAGTTGATATATCTAGGTTGGGTAGTGGGTTACACCTCTGATTGAACAATACCAAACTTATAAAGCCTATGATTAATATTTTTTAAAAAAATGTATAAATGCAAAAAGGAAAAGGGGGCATGGGATAGGGGTTTTCTAAGTGGGGGGGAATGGGGAAAGGGGATGGTATCTGAAGTGTAAATGAAAGATCTAATAAATAAAAAAAAATTCACCATTTTCTATGTACATAAAACTTCTTCTAAGTTCTTATTCTGGCAAAGACCTGTGGGTTAAGATCTTGGTACTCGCCCATAGTGATGTTGAGTGGTGGTAGAAACTTATGAGATGCCTCTACTGCAAAATACTGGATCTTTAGAAGTTGGCCATTGAAGAAATTTCTTCCTCTCCTGCCTGTTGCATCCCAGCCATAAAATAAACAGTTTGCTTACTTCATGCTCACATCATGATGTGTTTGCCTCTCCACTGGCACAAAGCAATGGGTCTGCTGTTGACTCAAATTAGTAAAAGCAAAAGTATCAGACATCCAATGAGATCACTGGGTTCTTGTGTCCTGTAATAAAGAATTGAATTAAAGTCACATGGCATGGATAATTATAAAAATAGAGATGACTATCAAAAAGGGGAATAACTTTCTTAAAATAGAAGTAGACTAAAGAACTTGGAGTGATCCAAGGTATAAAGGCTTTGAAACATCAGAGGCCCTCTCTAAGCTGTTTATACAGCCCATGCATTATCCTAAACTTGGAAATCATGGATTGCTATGTTTTATCTTTGTTTTGCTGTTTTATTGGTCCCATGTGCTGCTTTGCTTCACTGAGTCCATGGATAGAAGAGATTCTGATCTTGCTCTGCCACTGTTTTGGGTTGGTTGGTTTATAATATTTTTATTTATTCTTTGAAAAATTTTAAATGTATATACAATATGTTTTGATCATACCTACCTTCTCCTTCTCTCTTCCAATCCACCCAGACTCCCCATAAAAATCTTCTTGCAGTCCTATATCTTCTCCCTTCTTACAATTTTATTTTTACTATGTTTTAAGTCCTACTGAGTCCAGTTAGTTTTGCTTATATGCACATTGGAGTGGATGTAGTTTCTAGGATGTAGTTATTCTACCTTTCTCTAGCTGTCACTGTCAATACCTGTTCAGCTGGACTGGAGCCTCCTGGGCCCCTTCCCCATCCCCCACTGGAGTTCTGAATGATTGTCACTGTCTTCTACAAATGTCAGTAGTGACATGTAAACCTCAAGAGTCTCCCTCCCTGCCCTATTCTTCTGCCTCAAACCTTCATAACTTTTATCCTATAAATACATGCCTTGTTGTATTTATATAGGATGTTTATTTAAATCATAATGGAAAGCTTGTCAATACATTCTTTCTACTCTCAACATTTGATATACCACAGTTATCACCAATCAGTCTCCCATATGTGATTTGGCAAATCCAAAAATGACTTTTGTTCCAGTGCCCCGACTCATCGCAAAAAAAATACTTCAATAAAAAAAGTTCTAGTGGGTAACTTTGCCTTGAAATACTATATTTACTTATTGATTGATTGATTGATTGATTGATGTATTTAATAATTATGATTCCCTAAAGTTAAGAAAAAAAGTGATATATAGAATTCATTCTGAGCCTATATTTGCTGTTTTATTGGGTTAGTCACTTCTTTCAAAATCAGAATATTTTATGCAGTTATTTAGTATTTTAAGATGGCAAATAAAAACTTCAAAGAAGCTAAGTATGCCTGTGAAGCCAAATTACTGACAAGGGACAGAACTGATATTTAAATTTTTATGTGTATCTCCCTAAAGCTTAGGCTTCCCCTCACAATTCTCCAGTTATAACATTCTCTGTTACATGAAAGAAATTACTTCACAAATCAAAAATGTCAGGTCATTTTCAGGCATAAAACAACTCACACAGATCTTTAATCTAAGTCAGAGTGCTAACTATGATAAAAATAGATGAAATAACAAATGTGGAATCCTTATGTCTCATTACATAATAGAACACTGGCTTGTTTAGGTTTGTATATGAGGTATGTAAAAGAATCACAGGAAAAGAAAGTGACATGTGAACTTGTGTCAAATAGCACAATTTTAATCACATGGCTAGAGACTTTGATGAGCATTTATGGACTAAGTAGAAGGAACATTTTCCTAGTTACTTTTGGGTTTTGATGTGACTAGATTATGGGTCACCCAGTGCTTCCTACAGAACAAATCTCATCATTTATTCTTTCTTTCTTTCTTTCTTTCTTTCTTTCTTTCTTTCTTTCTCTCTCTTCCTGTATTTCTTTCTTTCCTTCTTTCTTCCTTTTCTTCCTCCTTCCTTCCTTCCTCCCTCCCTTACTTCCTTATTTATTTCTTTCCTTCCTTCCTTCTTCCTTTATTGCTAAATCAATTTTCTGAGCAAGAATCAACTCTTATTTGTTTATATATTATCTCTGGCTACTTTTGTGCTACAATGGAAGGGTAGAAAGGATTGCATCTGGTTTACAAAGTCTTAAAAAACAAAATCTATCTTGTACAGAAAAAGCTTGCCAAGCTGTATAAAGCGGTATTTTTCAAAACAACACTGTAATTGACCTGTACAAACAGATCAATTTCACTTATAAGAACAAAATGCCATGTAAGGATTTCCAGCATTGATTTGACATTGATTATTTGATTCTCCAAATGTTTACCATTTGTCTCAGGCTGTGTTCTGTTGATACCAGAGAAAGTTACCACAGTGCATAAATCATAAATAATAGAGTATTTTACTTTATCGATCTAAACACCAAGAAGTTCAAGACTGAAGGACTCCACCTGAATGGGTATCCTGTAGTAGTCAATGAGCCTTCTTCTTCTTAGAAAGGCATTGATCAACCAGTGACCAGTAATTTTAACTACTTTTTGAAGGCTCCATGAACTTTAAGGAAAGGCAATCATACAATAGAATCATCTAAAAGTGCATGTTCTCGTAATATTTGAACTTATTTACCCTTTTTAACCTAATGATTTCAATTATTTGTGATGATTAAAAAGTAAATAAGAAATGAAATTTTGGCTCAGCTAGTAGGGCTCAGCAGATACAAATTTCTGGCTTAATCTCCAGTACTGCACATACTGGGCATAGAAACAATTTTGTGACTGTAATCCCAGCCGTCAGGAGTTGGCAGCATAAGGATTTGTTTAAGATCATATTTGGCTACATAGTGACTTTGAAGACAATCAGGAACACATGATACTGTCTAAAATTGACAATAAATAGAAACCTAAAGCTGTAAATAAAAAATTGGAATGTACATCAATGTAGATATGAGCTCAAAAACACCCTGGAAAACTTTATTTTGATTTAAAATTTGCAATGATACAAAGTATTTGGAAAAAATTCATAAACTATCATGAAAAAAAAAAAGAACCTGATATAATGAGGAAGCAACTCTGCCTAACATATTCAAATTAGGTTATTCTTGCTCAACTCAGGAGAAGTAGAATCAACATTAGTGTTACTGATTATTTGCTTAAATGTTTATTCTTAAAACACTTGAGTCATTAGCTAATTTATAAAAAGTGAGTTTGTGGAGCTGAGAGGAAAATGCCCCAACAGTGCATGGAAATGCACTTTACATCCAAGAGCTCACTGAGCTTGAAACACATCCACAGCCTCAGCTTCCTGACAATTGCATCCCCTTGTGCTAGAGCCTCCCTACAACTGTCACATGATGCCATCACCCTTCTAAACCACAGAGAGCACAGGTTATACTAGGCAAATAGTGAATGACTTTTAGATGTACGTGAAAACATCCAACACTTGAAGGTGTTTAAAACTGATGTGGAGTAAGGATTTATTATCTTGATAAAGGGTGCTTGATAGCCTAAGATGGGGAAGTGTGGAGCAGAAGGCACTCTCCTTTCTTTGAATTATTAATGCCCTAGTTTTACCTTTGTAATCATTATTAAAATAAACAAACAAACAAAACATACCAAAAAGAGCTTGAAGCAACTGCTTAAATCACATACACAGTCAAGAGTAGAAAGTCAACAGTATGTACACGCACACGCACACACATATATATACATACACACATATACATACAGACACATACATATATATGCATACATATACATCATATACACATACACATACATATATAGACACATTGGTGAATGGATCAAAGCTCCAACAACTTCACACATACACATTTGAGAGATGGAGCAAAGCTCCAGAAGCTTTATTTTTTTTTCTCCCACAGCTTATAAATCTCAGAAAAAAAAATCTTCCAAGCAGTATAAAATTTACATTATATTTTCCCCTAGTTAATGAGTACGATGAATATATATAAGAAAAATAATGTTCCCCAATATCCTCCCATGATTAAATGTTTTACGCATTATGACTTAAACAACAACAAATTATTCCCAAGAACCCACATACGTTCATAACTAAACAACTTGTTGCAGATTAACAAAGTGTAAGCAAGCAAGGTAATTTTCTCAGCCAGTTTCTCTTACTTACAAAGAAAGAATCAATTATTTCATTATTTATCTTTAAAAGTAATCTTATAAAAATCTTAAGAGAATCACAAATGTAAACTTTTATATAAGAAACAACCAGTTATTTCTTTTTTAAATTCTCAGGTGCATATGTTCTCATTAACATTTTTTATTAAATCCTATCAGGAAGCTGCAGGCAAAAATGGGTACAAAAAACTAATCACCACCTTAATCACCAGCCCAGCTTTAGCAAAAAAGGCACATCAGCTAATATTAGTTGGGTTGCCTTTTGTTTGTTTGTTCCCTGATCTTAAAAACATCCCTCACTCAATAATCAAAAGTTTGCCTTTCAGAACTCTAAATTGTTCCCTAAGATTTTCTATGTCAAAGTCGCCAGCAAAAACAAAATCTAATTTTCCAACATGTTACATCTCCAAATTCTTTCTAAGGGTGATGGTCATTGCTAACAATATACATCTCTAAATTCTTTCAAAGGTTGACTCATTAACCTGCTCTGGCAGCAGAGCTTGAAAAAATTCAACCGCTAGTATTGCAGGTACCTATTACACTGCCCAGTGAGGGGCTGGAAGCCAGCTTAGAGTTCTCATACAACTCATAAGTTAGGATTGACATAAGGACAAGAAGCAGAGCAAAACTCCACAATGCCATGAAATCCTCAGGACACCTCAGGCCACTGCCTGTCTGAGGCACACCCTTCAGGCTTGTGCTAACCAGGGGGCTGCATTCCGTGAGTTCTAAAGCCATTCAATGGCCCCAACAGTCTGTGTTCTCAAATTTGAGATTTGTCTTCTTAGATAAAGCATTTCTCGATTAGCAGAATAACAATATCCTAAACCATCCATTTTGTTACTGGCTACATAAGCAACACTAGAGCCTTCCTGGCATTCAGCGGGGGATGTATGTGTATGTCTGAATGTCATCTTCTCAATCATACTCAAATAATAAATCTTATTCCACCCAGCTAAGGTTCTACTCTATTTTCAAAACTATACTGAAATCTTATTCTCTTAATTTTTGAAATTTTAATTAAAATATAATTACATCATTTCTCTCCTTTCCTGTCAACTCTCCACCTCCATCTACCAGGTCCCCTCAGCTTCACTCTCTTACAAATCCATGTCCTTTTTGTTATTATTGTTATCGTTATATATATATACATAAATTCATAAATACATAAAAATAGCCTACTTTACTCATTGAATATTGCTTGTAGTATATGATTTCACATATGTGTCTTTCTTCAGGTCTATATATGTCTTCAGGTCTGTGTATGATTTCAAGTACGTGTATGACTTCTGGTGTGCATAAGATGATTTGTCGTTGGATAACCAACTATGGGGCTCATCCCTGGGCATTCTATCCTCCACCTCTCAGCATTCCTTAGCTGCATATAATCCTTAGTTTAGCAATGCAGCTCCATAATTTCCTCTCCCATGTTAGCGGGTCTATTGGTATTACCTTTGTTTAGGTCTCATTTAGATAGCCGTGTTGTTAAGGTATTATAGGTATAGCTTCCCCGTCCTGTTTGGAGACATGCTGAAAGCAGACTTCCTAGACCTCTGAGGCATAAACATCTTCCCAGCTCCTCCTGCTATGTTCCCTGAACTTTAGGTGCAGAACTTGTGTTGTAGATGTATCTAGTGGGGCACAGCAGCCAATTAGTGGGTCTGTGCATTTTGAACAGTTGTGGTTTTCTGTCACATTCCTCAGATCCTCAGGCAACCTGATATTAGTGTGTGTGTGTGTGTGTGTGTGTTGGTTCTCTCCTATCACCATGTGGCTCCCAGGGATCAAACTTGGGTCATCAGGCTTGGAAGTATGTGCCTGCTGACCCATCTCTCAGACCCCCTCAAGGCAACTTCAAAGTTCAGAAAGATTTCTAGCACACTTAGGTTAAATTCCTGAAGCAAAGATATGGTTCTCACCTAGTGCCTAGTGTCATACTATACCCTTTTCTCTGTCAAGTCTTTATGAGTACCTCCTTATTAAAATAACAAATAAATCAATAAATAGCTACTACAGTTGTTAGGTTTTGTCTTTATTTTTGTTTTTTAATAGTAATTTTTAGGCCAAAAGCTTTCTCCATGTTCATTTACTAGGTTCTCTTGGTATGTTTAGGCTCACTCATGAGGAAAGTAACTGGGAAACATGACTAAAAAACGTGTCCTAGATCAAACTGCCAGTTAAAGAAATAGTCTGAATTCAACACCTAGTCTGTTGAAAATCCCAGGCGGGCAGTGGTGGCGCACGCCTTTAATCCCAGCACTCGGGAGGTAGAGGCAGGCAGATTTCTGAGTTTGAGGCCAGGCCAGCCTGGTCTACAGAGTGAGTTCCAGGACAGCCAGGACTACACAGAGAAACCCTGTCTCGAAGAAAACAAAAAAACAAAAAACAAAAAAAAGAAAAAAGAAAGAAAATGAAAAAAGTTCTTTTAAAAGAAAGTTAGCCCATTATTCTGCAACCTGCATAATTTATCCTTAAAATGTGAAAGTTCCAAAATTATAAGATAATTTTTAAAAAGCAACTTGTGAATTTGTCTAGAATTCAATGGAATCATAGAAATAGTTGCTCCTCTAAAATTCATCTAAAGATAACAAATAAACAAGGCAGCAACTTTTAGACATTTAATGCTACTTCCTGTGCCAGTTATTTTATAAAATATTAATGAGGAAATTTGTGGTAATAAGTGTTAATACATTTTATTTTGAATGTGTGAGTCCTGGTAGATGATTCTTTATAGTGACACTCAGTAGTATCAAAGGTATATTAAAGCAATATATTAACTCGAGGGAATCTAAAAATAATACTCAAGTTCATATCTATAGTGTTAACAAGTTCCTACTATTTCTTAGAAGTGGTTAGTATGTTACAATGGAAAGTAAAAGCAGAAGCTATCATCCTAGATACAGAAAATATCTGAATATTGTAATCTCAATGAAGATATTGCAGAGGCAATAACGGGTTCCTTGTGAACCTATCACATAACCAAGAAGCATACTAATTCCTCTCCACTTACTTACTGAGCATAGTTTGAAACTCAGTGTCACTCAATTTGTAATACTAAAATAGTAATGATGCTGTAATAAAAACCAACTTTTATTTGCATGCTTTTCAATGCTCCCATTTCCAAATCCTCACTTGAATCCATTATTTATGTGTTATTTCTTATCCTATTGAAAAATGAAAGCATAGTTTTGAAATTTATTTTGACCAACCTGTAAATCATTTAAATGTTGACATCTTTCCAGCAGTTATGATTTTATGCAAACATTAGTTAAATTTGCCTTCTGCAAGGTTGAAAAATTTGTACGATAACCCTGCTTATGATTGTATTAATGTGTACTTTTCTTTTAGAGGTTAAGTAGGAAAAGAAGAGAGATGCTTCATAGAGTGCCTGAGTAAGTTCGAAAATATCGAGCTAGTAAGTCCCATGCAGTTTCAAAGGCATGACATGAATATTTTCATAAATTTTCTGCTTTATATAGCATGACTCACTTAGCAGACTCTTACTGAAAACTTTCTTTAGGCAAATATGTGTATCATGAATCTTAAACTAAGAAAAGTCAAAGACAAAACAAGAAGTGATGCATTTATAAACTGTGAGTTTAGTAACTCTACCTCCAAATATTTTTAAAGTAAGGAGACAAGAATTTGAAGAATTCTGAGAGAAGAATAAGACCTAGGAAGAATTACCTGATGTTGCTAAGGACAATCACTGGATCCTCTTTCATGGTATACTTTAGAACCGTAAAGAAGACAAAAGAACATAAAAGAGTATCTCAAGGCACAAGCTTAAGTTTTCCTTAGTTCATTAAAATTCAATTTATCATTAGCCCCAGTTATTTATTACTCAATTATCTAGTATAAAAGTACAAATTTAACCATTTTTGGTCTTAGTTTATGAAAGTTTTTATATCAAATAAAGTACATATTAAATAAATGCATATTTTATGATTTGTAACCACAGCTCTTATTATTTATTTATTCGCTTTATATCCCAACATCAGCCCTCCTCCTCCTCCCAGTATCCCCTCACACAGACCCTTTCTCCATTCTCTCCTTCTCTTCTCCTCTAAGAAGGACAAGTCCCCCTTCATGGTATCACACACACACACACACAGACACAGACACACACACACACACACACACACACACACACACACACAACACAAAGCACAAAGCACATGAAGTCACTGCAGGATTAGGCACATTCTCTTTCACTGAGGCCAGACAAAGTGGCCCAGTTAGGGGAACGGGATGCATAGGCAGGCAACAGATTCAGGGCAGCTCCTGTTTCAGTTGATAGGGGACCCATATGAAGGACAAGGTGCACTTCTGCTACATATGTGAGGGGTCGTAGGTCCATTCCATGCTCATTCTTTGGTTGGTGGTTCCATCTCGGGGAGCCCCCAAGTATCCAGGTTAGTTGACTCTGTTGGTCTTTATGTGAGTTCCCTGACCTCTTCAGGTTCCCCAATGCTTCCTCAACTCTTCCACAGGACTCCTAAGCTCCATCTAATGTTTGTAGGTCTCTGCATGTGTTTCCATTGGCTACTAGGTGGAGCCTCTCAGAGGACAGTTACGCTGTCTGCCATCTGCAAGCATAAGAGTATCATTAATAGTGTCAGGAATTGGTTCTTGCTTTTGGGCTGGGTGTCACATTGGGCTAGTCATTGATTGGCTATTCCCTCCATCTCTGCTCTATCTTTGTCCCTGCACATCCTGTGGATAGGACATATTTTGGGTAGAAGGTTTTGTGGGTAGGTTGCTGTCCTTATCCCTCCACTAGGAGTCCTCCCTGGCTATAGGAAGTGGTCACTTCAGGATCCAAATCCCCCATTGCTAGGAGTGTCAGCTAGAGTTGCCCCCACAGACACTGTAGAGCCTCCCCTCTCCTACCTCACCCTCCCTCGATACCTGTAACTTTTAAGGGTGGAGGAAGGTCTATCCCTGAAGTCTATTGGCCAACTAGCTTAACCAAATTCCACAAGGTTGAGAATCAATGAAAGACCCTGTCTCAAAGAGTAAAAGCAGTCAAGAAAAAAATACCCAGTTTTAGTCTCTGGCCTTCTTGCCATCATACACACATGAGCACATGTCTACATATACCCTCAAGTGCATGTATTCTCATTCTCTCTCTCTCTCTCTCTCTCTCTCTCTCTCTCTCTCTCTCTCTCTCTCTCTCTCTCTCTCTCCTATCTCTTACCCATACATGCACACCAATTCTAAAGCAATAAAATATTTTACTTAGGAATATGAAAAGATGTGTCTTGCCATGCCTTCCTTTATCTCCCTTGCTCTGCACATACAATCTGCTCCAGAGACATCACAATACTTTTTTGAAGCAGCAGGCCAGCTTTCTCGGATTCCCCACCCCGACCTGTTAGCAGCACCAATCACTGGCCCAACTCAGACCTAATGAAGCAGAAGCAGTAGGTCTATGCTTGACAATTTTGAATTAAAATGTCAAGCAACTATGTAGAACTTTGAAGAAAGTCTCAGGATGAGAATTCACTGTTTTCAAACAACATCTGTAATGGGAACGTGCAACAGTTACTACAGAAACGAAGTCACTAGGAAATCCAGGAGCAATAGCATGTGACACCAGGATGGCAAGAAGCTGTGGACCTTATTGTGTTGAATCTTACCTTTGCCATTCAAAGTCTCCGTGACTGAAAATTTTTTTTAATTTGATGTATTTCAGTTTTTTTCACTAGAAAAATACATCTCAGTTATTGAAGATTGTTGAATTAACATTTGTAAAGTCTTTACATCAGTGCTTGACAATCAAAGCCTTAAAGGCAATGACTGCTTTTCAAAATACCAGTACATAATGTGTAGCTTCATACTGTATTATTAAAATTCCTTAACATCACTATTGTCTCTCTTTTATGTATTAACTACTGTGTCTGAAGAAATTTAAATTGATAAACGAGTCAATATCCTGTTAGTATCAAAACATAATTCAAAGTAATTTTGATTCTAAAAAACTACTGATTTGTGTAAATGAAAATTCCCAAGGTAGAATCCAAATTGCTATATCAGGCCTTGGATTTCTTAGGCCCTACCTCAGAGGACAAAAATGTCTTCCATCTCTACCCTGTATTCTGCTAACTGCTAGCTGGGGAAAATACCTCTTTGCTTTTTTTATAAATCTGGCTTTCTTGAAGGAACATGTACTTGCATGGTGTGCCAGTCACTCTCATCCCCTGATAAATATACAGATTAACCTAGATCATAGGACTATCTCTTCAGTAAGGAGGTCAGACTCCCTGATCCATACTCTCCTCTCACAAAAGAAAAGAATTAAATCACAGTCATCCAATAAGAATATAGCATAATGGTAAAAAACAAAGCCACCAGATGTTATTTTGACTTGTGGTTTCAGAACAAAAGCCTAATGGATCTCAGTCCACGGTGGTTGAAAACATATGCCTGATACTTCCCACCACTTGATGGATTGGGAATGAAAGCTTGGAACCATGGTCTCTATGAGCCTGCTTTCCCTGTCAGATTCTCCTCTGAATGTGTTCATAACTCTCCAAAATAGCATCACCAGATGGAGAGGAAAAATTTAGAGTATACCTGTAGAGAACACTTCAGATTGGAACGGTAGCATGCCAATCAGTGACACAAAACAAACTTCAAAAAGAGGTAGAGTCCTATTTGCTTAAAGATGTTTGCCCTTTATGTCCTCCTAAATACTGCCTTCTGAAATTAAACTATTCACCACATACAGGTTGCTGAGTCCCAGGTCTGCAAAGCTACGTCTCTGTCCACAAATAGCACCATTTAAAGTTAGAACCTGAAGCAAAACGGAAACAACAGTGCTGTGACAAGTGTTCAGAGAAAAGTATTTAGGACTTACCAGTAGCAATTAGAAGTACTGTCCTTAGTATTACCAATAATCATCCCACATGTAACAAGTCCAGGATGTCCACCTTCCTTTGCCAGGTACCAGGAAAGACAATGTGTTAACCAATTTTTCTCCTAGAAGAAAGAGAGACTGACTATACTCAGTTATCTTAAAATGTAGCAACCGGTATAATGCTACATTTTAGGGAAGTTACTGTAACAAAGAACAATAGGAAAGGATAAGAGTCAACGCCAGGGGAGGGAATTTAAATGTCTACAATGATACATTTGGGATCAGAAGGATTCCATGATCTTGAAACACCTGTATTTTTTTATTTCTCACTTTTTTTTTTGCTAATGATTCAGAAAATTGTTAACTTTTCGTTGACACCAAAGGTAAAAGTTTTCATTTACTATAGAAATGACATACCAGGTGAAACCGGCTCTATCTGCATAAACCAGAAGATGTAGATTTCCCTTCCAGTAAGTTCTTTGAATTTGTAATATAAAATAAACACAGGTGATGGTCACTAAGCATCCCTTTTTTATATTGGTGCAAAGGTGGGAACTTCAGGGGTCTTGCAGTTAAATTCCAGGTAGAAGGAAAGATAGGAACAGGAACGATTCTACTTTTTTTTTTTTTTTTTTTTGAGGATTAGCTGTGTGTGAGGCAATATTATACATTCTAAGAATTCTGTCTATTAAGCTATTCAGAATGGATGCATTTAACTGTCATTGTGAACCAGAAAGTTCTTCAGGAACTTTTTGCCTGTGCTCACGGCATCCACCTATCCATGTTCTTACTTTACACAATCTGTCACAGGCGTCTGCTGAGCAGTTTTTTTTTTTTTTTTTTTTGACTAAAAAAAGCATTCAGAACTCAGCTGACTGTGCAAAGAAAAATGAAAGCAGTAAAACTTGAATATGCTCTGGCATACCTTCCTCTTCATTAAAAACTGTAAATGTATCTTCTGTTCTCTTGATGTCATTGTCATCTCAGAGACTTACTGCTGAATAAGCTCACCCTTTCTAGCTCTTTCTGAACTCTGGCTGGCTGTTTCAATTTAGCTGTTCTGGATAAAACACCTTTCTAGGATGACTGAGTCAATCTGGCTTCTCTCAGCTTCTCACTGAATTGCTCTGTTTGGCCTTAAACTAACTCTGGCAATTTGTTCTAAATCTTCTGGATTGTTCTTATTCTCTGGCTTCAACTACCTTTGCTGACCTGCCTGAATGAACAAACTCAACTCCTCTGCTCTCACTGCACTGACTCCAAATTGACCCAGCTCTCTCCCTGTGCTGCTCTTAAATAACTTCCCTTTCCTGTGCTGTTCTTGTGAGAGTTAAGCATATTCTTTCTAACTGATTCTGTCAAATTTTTCTCTAATTCATCACTTTGTTTTCCCCTTGATTAGACATCACTCTCAAACATGGCTACTTTCTTCTACAAACCAACTTTACCTTAAAGGTTTGTATTAAGGGCATGTCTGCATTCCAGCTCCATCACACAGACCTAGGTATGATTTCTTGACAGGGCAGCCATGTTGCTGGATTAAAATTCCTCTACAGAAAAACAGTAGTACATATACTTTTCCCTTAATATTCAGCTACAAGTAGAATGAAGCTTCACATTTGAAAGAATTATTTGAAGCCTCTAGAAAGTAGCTGTTGATTTTCATAGTACAATTGGCTTCACTGTTTAACAGTTTAGACGTGGGTTGATACAACAGACCATGTACTCCCATTATGAAATGTTGAATCCCCAATTCCAGAGTGACTGCCCTAAGAGTAGGAAGTAATTAAGAGGAAATGAAGTCATAAAGGTGGGCCCTTGAACTAATAGGGCTAGTAACACCCTTAGAAAATTCACCTGAGAGCTGAGCTTGTGAGCTTTCTAGCCTGCCGAGCTCTGAGAGAGTAAACTGTAGGTGTGTTCAGAACAGCTTACAGGAAGATGGTAAGAAAGAAAGAGAGTGAGGTTGTGTTGAATCCTGTGTTTCCCTATCTATGGGTTCTGCTAAGAAGTCTATACTGTAAGAAGTTGCTCTTCTGTTTGACTTAATTTGCACGACCATCTCTAAGCATTTTCAATGCTCTTTTATTTTTCTCTTAGTTGGCTCACAGATGCTGGGACCCAGCCAATTCCATGTACTTTTGCCTAGACCTTTGAGATGAATCCTTGATGGCTTATTTGCTTCTCTCTGGCTTAAGCGAATCTGACACATATGGGCTCTGCTCTTAGGCCAGTCTTTCAAACACACTGCAAAAGATGAAGCTGATTGTGTAGGTCTCCAATCTGAAGTTTCTTCTCCAAGAAGAAACCTACTTTCAGGTGGCTCTTAAGATCATCTGTTTATGAACCTGTGCCAGAAACTCATGTCTATCATTTTCCTAAATGAACTCTGTCCTTGTCACACCGAGGAACACTCTGACCTCATAGCATCTTACTCCAGATCCTGTTTGTTTCATAAATTGTCTCCTCTAAGTGAACGCTCACCTTCATCCTAGAAAATAATTCTTTCATTACTCAAAGAGAAGCATCAGTGGTAGAGGAGGGAGGTATTTCACAACCTACCTTAGGCAGGTATTATAGTCTTCTAGCAAACTTGTTAGTCATCTTTCTTCCCTCTGATAAAATATCCTAGGCTGTGCACTTTATAATGTAGAATGTTTATTTAGCTCCTGATTTTTCTAGAGAGAGTATGGCACCGGCATCCTGAGAGGGCCTTCCTGCCTAAGTCAGAACTGAGAAGGAAGCAAGCCAAGCACTAAAATGGCCAACAGCATAGGGGACTCCCCCATAATAACCAACTAACATGAGAAATGACACACTCCATGAGACCAACATTAATCCATTCATGAGAAAGGTGCCTCCCCATTCATTCTACTTGACCCCATTTTGTAAAGGCTCCCCACCTTAACTTTGCCACACTGGGCACTAAGGTTCCACCCAGTACATGAACCTCTGGAAGACACAATCAAACCAGGCCCAAATGTCGGCTGAGTACATAGACAGTGCATATATTTAATGGTAATCTGGTAAATATTCCTAGGCCTACTAGACTGTGAAAGTCTTAAACACACTTATTTTAAGTATTGGTATCTCTGTGACTTGATATCTGTTAAACAGTATTATTATCCAGTTCATTGGATAATAAATATCAGCCTGTTATTACTCTAGAGAGCTCACATCCAGTTACAAGGTATTTCTGTTAGGGTTTCTATTGCTGTGATAAAACATCATGAAAATAAATAACATGGGGAGCAACAAATTTATTTCAGCTTACAACTCTAGTTCTGTGGAAGTCGGGGCAGAAATTCAAATGGAGCAGAAGCTGATAAAATAGTTCTGGAGCAGCACCTACTAAGCTTGTTTTTTTCTTTTTCTTTTTTTTTTTTTTATAAACCCTAGAACCGCTGGCCTAGGAGTAGAGCTAACTACAGTGGTCTGGGTTCTCCCACATCAATCACTTACTAAGAAAATGCTCTATCAAGTTCTCCACAGGCAAATCTTGTAGAAGCAATTTCTCAATTGAGAATCCTTCTTCCTAGGTAACTCTAGCTTGTGTCAAGCTAACGTAAAACTAGCTACAATATGAGAGATAAACCAGTTGTGATATCTTTAATTCTATTTATTGCTTCAAATAATGTCGATGATGCATCTGGCTATGCAGATGTCTTCTTTCTCTCTCAATTACTTAGTCTAGATACATCATTTCCAGAGTGTTAATTTACTGAAAAAGCAGATCTGAGCTGAGAATTCTGAATGTTTACACTAAAAATTAAATTTCATAATCAGGAATTAACTTTATACCATTTTATACCCAGTTTAAATATTTATTTTGCATTTTTCTTAGGAGACATTTAATCAGTTTTAATAATCACTAAAATTTATTTTAATATTCACAACTTTAACCAAATTTAGTATTTGAACCCTATCGCATAGTTATAATTAAGTGTAACAAAAAATTCAGTTCAATTAGCAACAAGGTAATAAAAATATGTATAAAATGGGCATTTTACATCTGATAACTCCTATCCATACTAAATCTAGGATCCTATTAATTTCTTTCACTTATTATATTATCTGTGCATAACTCAAATGTAATATTTCATTAGCACTTATGAAACCGATTGTCACTCTACTTAGTTTAGTAAACAAACATAATAAACTAAACGGGATGCGTCCATTTTCTTATCTGCACAGATGAAGACTTGAAATAAAGTTTGCCACCTTCTGTTAAGCTTTCAAGGAGGCATCTGTGCCTCTGTAACTAAGCAGCTAAGAGGCTAAACTACATATTTTAATCTGCTAAGTCCAATCTGCATTTCTCCACTGTCTTGTTTTATGTAAATCCATTCAGCCTTGACAACTGCACTCTAGTGATAGAGTGGCAAAGGGGAAGCATCAGGTGCTAGTTTTCTCCACGGTGACATGTAAGTCACCAAAAAAACTGGTACACAGTTACAGCCTCAGGTCAGCTGCTTCATTGCTTTTGGACTTGAGTCAAGGCAGCCTATCATGACAGCTGAAAATTCATAGAAGAAGCTGTCCCTCTCAAGGCAACCAGAAAGACAAAAAAGAAGGAGGAGGAGGAGATAGAGGAGGAGGAAGAGGAAGAAGAGATAGAGGAGGAGGAGAAAGAGGAAGAGGAGAAAGAGGAAGAAGAGGAAGAGGAGGAGGGAGGAGGAAGAGGAGGAGAGGGGCTATTAGAAAAAGTCACTCCCCAAAGCACATGTCCACAGTGATAGCCTTCCACGTGGCCTAGAATTTCCATCACCATACACTACTTTCATCAAATTAAAAATCTACAAGTGGACTGAACCTTTGATTATGCCAGAACCTTGTGAACTAATCACTCCTCAATGACTCCCTTTGTAAGCTATGGAGTGAGGCTAGCTCAAAAGACTAAAGGCAAACAAAATAAACCCCCAAATGCTAATGAGTCTGACCATAAAAATGACCCATTGAACGATTTGAATTGCTCCCCAAGCTACTTCCTTGTAATCACATATCTCAGCCTATACAAGAGCTAGCCCACCGAAGAAATAAACCATGTTTTCCTAATAATTAATATACATTCACCAATTTTACTTGCCCTTTAAGAAATATCTATAGCTTCCTGGTGAAAAATCAATTATTGTATGAAGCATGTAATTAGATCATATTTTCTAAATAGAATTATAAATATTCACATCCAGGAACTAGATTGCTTCAAATATGAATCTGTAGAATATTTTGGAGCCTTAACCCATTTAAACCACTTTTAGGAATATAAACTTGTAAACCCAGTGGTAACAGTGCATACCTTTAGTTCCAGCACTCTAGAGGCAGAGGCAGATGGATCTCTGATTTTGAGGCTATCCTGAGCTACAGAGCAACTTTCAGAATAGCCAAGGCCTCATAGAGAAAAACCGTGTCTCAAAAACAAACAAACAAAAAAGAAAAAGTTGTCATATGTATGGCATCCCCAGCTCATGTCTGCCTCATCTAAGAATTGGCAATACCTGGAAAACAGATTATTACTTCAGACTAGTCAACTCTTTTCCAAAGTACTTTATATATGCACATTTTAAAGAGATTTTCAATGTCTTATGATAAGTATTCGTTATGATGTATTAAGGAATCTGCTTTAGATATTTGTATTCTCTCTATATAAAATCAATTCTCTCTATATAGCTTTGAGTTTGAAAAACCCTGTCATAACCTAGCAGATGCTGGAATTACAGACATGGGCTATGTTTTCATATTTTAAAAAAATACAATAAGATCTTTTAAAAGGGTTAATTGACAACACTTTGATTTTACTTTGTCTTCTCAGAACAGTTAAATGCTACAATTGCATCCAAATATGCTCTAATCTTTACTGTGTGTATTATACATCGAACTTATAAAAACCAGTTTGGTTATGTGCACTTGATATTAATATTCAGCAAATGCTGGTATGCATAGAGACATTATAGATATCAGGAATGGTTCTCACTGATGAATGCTTGGGAAGGAAAGACAGAAGCCCTACAGCAATGTTTCCACTGTCTCTAGGAATGCCAGGAACAGATGAAGTCCTTGAGTCAAGAGGCCTATTTACAGCCCTGCCTGTAGGCACTTATGTGGGGAAAATGCTTTGCATCTTATGGAGCTATTATTTTGTAGGAAAATTGCTCTACAGTAACTGAGGCACAATGGTAGGTACACAATGCTTTAAGAGTACACAATAGCACAAAATTACTTTCCTCAGAGTATGAATGAAAGCAGGTTTAAGAAAGAATACAGAAAGTCACTAAGTCCTCTGATGGTTGCAGAACTATCCTACATAGCCAACCATAGAAAATATATAAATTAAAGGGACAGGAATTGGAAAGCAAAATGGTAGTTATAGAAAAGGGGCTGAAAATAGGTGAAGAATAATTCTATGATAAAGAGTGTTGTAGGAGTACTGTATTAGAGATTTTTGGCTCTATTCATGGCCATATTCTGAATGGACAGGCTATCTCTCTCTCCCAGCTTTGTTGCAGATTCCAAGGCAATTTTATGGGGATTTACATTTTTTCATTAAGAACAACTTCACAAATGTCAAGTATTATCTTCAATGGTGTCCAAAATAGATGTATAGACTTAAGTGTGTTATATAATTACCCTAGCTTCTCAATCACAATGATCTAAAAGTGATCATTGAGTCAAATGAATGGAAGGCTGATGGTAGCTATTTTTAAATAGATGTGATAATGGTTAAGTATTTTGGAAAGAAGAAAATTATACAGAATAAAAGTATTTAAATCAAACATCACAAAAGGAAACTTGGCAGTTTTGTAAAGGGGAAGAGATTGCTAATCATTTACATTTTTAACTTGGGTGTAGGCATTTTGCTTTTCCTGTTCTATCCAATGGCTCATTTGATAATATCCCATCAATCTGATGCTATCTGAGCACCTTTGTTCATGCTTTTAAATTTTTTATCTCATGTTAACAATCTGTACTTCATTTGCTTTGCTAAAAGTACACACAAAAGTTTGGATTATATATTCTCAGATAATAGGGATGGCCTACTAGCAATTTTAATTTGCTCATGCTGAATAAAGAATAAACATAGAAATTTATTTTGAGCTTTTTCATGTCAAACAGATTGCAAACTACTTGAAAGTAAAGATTTTTCTCTACAACTTTAAATTCCTAAATTGTCAACCAGTGCATGTTAAAATGAGCCTTCAATAAATATTATTTAATAAATCAATACAAACAGGCACAAAAGATATTACAAGAGAGAAGAGATAATTGCTTATTCATTCATGAACAACCAACTGGTAAAACGCACAAGTTTTAAACAAAGAATACTTAACATTTGCCTGGAAAAGTTGAAGTCTTTTTCTTTTTCTTTTTTCCCATTCCCATAATAAATACCATATAAAGAACATGGGTAAATCAATCTATACAAGCACTAACATAAATTGAGTTAGATATTGGGAATATTAAAAAAAAAGTATCCTTAAAACAAAACTATCCTGTCTTAATTTCTTCTTCCTCTGAAGCTTTACCCCCCCAAAAAAAACTTATTTTCTTTAATCAACAAAATCTTCCTGTGTAGCCTTACCTGTCCTGAAACTTACTGTGTAGATCAGTCAAATTCACAGAGCTCTATGCTCAGAAAAAAAAATCCAATTCTTTAAATTAAACATATTTGTAAAATGTTGCCATTTTAAATTTTACTAAAACAAATGGTCACCTTAATGAGTAATGTTGAAGCAAACTACTATACTTTTTTAGTGAATCACTGGATATTCATAAATATTATGTTTAGGAAGATTATAAACATATGATTAAATAAAATACCAACAAAACTATTGAAAGAAAGACATACAGTATATTAAGTCATGCATATTATATAAATATAAGAAAGAAAGACTAGAAAGAAAGTGGCTCAAATTTGGTATATGGTGTTGCTACTATGGACAATTACACAAATTATCTTCTATTTTTTCCTTAGTTACATTAATGATTCATGTCAGCTACTTTTCCATGACTCTGACTATGTGTCTGCTCATTAGTGGTTAAGTAATCTTAGGTATTTGCTATGTGCTAAACAGTCTGCTAAGCGCTGTGAATATAGAAGTGAATGTGTAAACTGATTCATAACAGTAATAACAAATGTTTTCATACTGTAGCCCATTATCTAGACTCATCTTTCTAGCCATACTCAATCACTAGTGAGATTTCTAGCAGGAAGGTAGTTGAAAAATTAGGAATAGCATATTTTATCTGAGGAGATTAATGTTTCCATGAAACTGTAAATATATATATATATATATATATATATATATATATATATATATATAAATTTATATATATATAAATTTCAATGCCCCCATCATTTTGCAGTACTGTCTGGGAATACCATCTAGACTGCTGATCCTTTGCTGACTTGGAAATGTTCTCTATTCCACACCATTTCATCTTACTTCCACTATCTCAGGTCCTTGAAACTATCCCTCATGGCCACTACGGATGACAGTGGCAAGATGCTGCTAAGGTGAAGAGCATGAGGAACGGCAGCATCCATGAGCCTTTGATGGACCACACAGCCACTCCATTGCACTCTGGAGGTTACTGTATCAACAATTTAACATAATTTTAAAAAATAGGAATTAAAAGGCTACTAGACAAAACCATGTTTCTGCTTCTCAAACTAAAGTCTTGCATAAATTTCCTAACTGCTCCTTTTCAGCCCCTTATTTCTCAATAATAAACATACCTGTACCTATGCCATCAATTTACTGTAAGGATCTACTGACAACATTAATAAATTGTACTTCAAAAGAGTTTGACATCAATAAGAATGTTTCTTTAGTGGTTATGTCCACAGCTGTAGCCCTGATTGAATAACAGAAAAGATTGAGAAATTGTCAAAATTATTCTTAATTTTCGAAAGGAAATTCAAATTCAAAGTTGATTTATCTGTCTTGAGAGGATTGTCTTTATGATTTATAACTTTTAATTTAAAAGAAGTTTAGGTGTTACCATTATGTGGAGTTTTTATTCAGGAACTTTGTTGATGCTTCTGGAAGTCAACTCAGAACATCACACATGTTATACACTCACTCTATCCATGAGAAACACAGCCCCAACTGATAACTACACAACTTTCAATTTCAGTGTGTGGGAAGAAATTGGGTTCTCCAAGAAAACTGCTTCAGAGGTTGCTTCCCCCATGACATCTATTAAAAGAGCCTAGCTCTACAGACAAGGGAGGAAGAAATGATAGAGGAATGGTTACCAACATTCATCATTGCTCACAGTCTGCATTTGGAATGCTGAGGGATTTAGATTTGTCAGTAAATCTCTATGGGAAACAAGCAATTTCAGTATGGCACATCTAATATTTATAGCATATGACTTGGTACAAAAGATTTTTTTTCTGAAATAATTTGCAAAACTATTGATTGATGCACGTGTCCCTGACATAAATTTTTTACTCTAGTAAATTCATCATTCTTTTCTTTATAACTTTAGCTAGATGGGCAGAAAGAAGAATTAGTCAAATCTCTCTCTCTCTCTCTCTCTCTCTCTCTCTCTCTCTCTCTCTCTCTCTCTGAATATACATATCTGTTTGTTCCTCCAATTAGTGTTCTTTCTTTCTAACTAATTTCAGAAAATGTATTTCAAAAGAAATGCAGATATTTGTAATTACTCAGAATCCACCATAATGCAGTCCTTTTATGCACTTCCTTCTCCAAATAAACATCAAGAAAAGAATCTGAATAAAGATGATGGGCGATGTTCTCCAGCTTGTAACCATTGGTTACTACTCCTTCTTCCCCCAGTGATATTTTCCCATGACTGTTTATTCTTGTCAATATCAACTATAACTTACAGGTATTTTCACTCTTTCTTCAGATCTTCATTTTCTTATTAAGATTATTGTATCACGAAAAATAGCTAAATATATATGCGTTTCTCCTGCTCTGTTATTAATCTAGCTTTTAAAAAGGTATTTTTCCTTCTATTTAATTAATCATTTATAAATGGTTTGTGTTCTGTGTGTCTTTGTGGTTTTTTTCAATAGTTAAGGAGTATGAAAGTATTAAAGTATTAAAGTATGAAAGTATTAAATTCATACAAAGAGATAAAATAGCTAGGAATAGTAAAGTTACAAACTTTCTCTAAGCTAGCTTGAATTTTTCATTTATGCAAGAAGCACTGTATCTCACCCTTGTGCAGCCTTTGCTTGAACATTTTATTAACCCCATATCTTTGTAAAGTGTGCCATGTAAATATCATAAATGCCACTAATAGGAGGAATACCTGAATGGATTGTTCAATAAGGGCCAATTTATACAATGATTGTATCCTACCTTTAAAAAGAAAAACAGAGACAAGGCCACTGCAAAATGATGGACACTTTCAATACTCAGCCTACTTAGAATTGCAGACCAATTTGGTATATCTGATTTACAAGTCCCATATACAATTACCTATACTCATAAAATATTGCCTACCAACCAATACACAAAGACTGTTTATCTGTGAGCCTACAACACAAGGTAGCAGTGCAGTGCAGCTAACTGTGTTGTTTCAGATTTTAGATTAATAGCCAGTCCCCTTGGAACAGATGTTAACTCCTCATTTACACTCGTGTGCATCTACTGCTATTTCCGGTGGAATGGGTTTTGCTCTGATCAATAAATGTATCAGCCCAGTTGTTCATCTTGTTAGAGAGGTCAAAGCAGTGACAGAGGTACATCTGTTTTCGTGTCAAATAATGTCTGAGGTAATGAATCCTCTCCAGCTAGATAAACAACACCCCTGTAATTGTCCTTCGGTCCCTCACCGCAGAGCTGATCATGATTAAGCTGAGACACTTGGGAATTGAAGGTGTTGGCACTTTCTAAAGCATTTTAAAGCTGAACTTTTTGTTCCTCCATGTGGTTATTTCTGTATTTTCAGTAGTGACCTTGTTGGATGACATGCAGCTAAGAAACTGATTTTTCTACAATGCTATTTGCCGATGTGGGAAAATGTGGCCAACAAACTTCTAAACGAGATCCTGTGAAAATTGTTCCAATTGCTTACATGTTCATACAAAAAAAAATCTCTTTGCCATGATCAAAAGTATGCCAATGTAATAAATTCATAATGAAGATATAATGCAAAGTTTATAGATGCATCTTAACACACATCATTTATCAATGGTACTTGCTAACTGTCTTCTGCTATTGATCCTACCTGATGGACTAAATGAAGGAATCTGCTACTTTACCAGAGGATAAGGCATGAAAGGGTATTTAAACAAATCTACAAAGTTCTTCTGAGTTTTTTGAAAAAAAAATATATATATATAAGGGTGATGTCTTGTTTGCTTGATGGATAGGCCAGGTTGTTTCTGGGTGGATTAAGTTATTGTATTTCATCAAGCGTATTTCCTGTAACAGAATTGGATGTGATAAATAGATTCAGTCACTCTGATTTGTAGTCACTTGCTGGATTGAGAGCATTCATTTAGCTCCCACTTTGGCATTGATTGACCATGGACTCCTGTCACTTGAAGCAAGTCACTTGAGGCCTGTAAGTCATTGGTGTCTAGATTGGCAAAATATTGAAAAAGACCCCTTACCAAACAAATACCCTGAGGATAATCCATTCTTCATGCCTTTGGACAAAGCATAGACTTGTAAATGGGCTTTCTGAGTAGGGTCACTGCTAACAAGTAGAAGCAGAGAGGCTATCAATATCTGAGCAATAACAAAGAGGTGACTGCAGTTATACAGTTTGTCCTTTTTAAGCCCATGACTTTGGGACTGTATGATCAAACAAAATTCCAATGCTTTTACAGAGCTTAATTGCTGACTTACTTTTTCAACTAAAGACTTCATTAACTAACAATACCTGTAACTATTTCATGCAGAAAAGGAAAGTTCAATCTGAATATTGGAAAGGATATCACAGCTGAAAAACTGAAAAATACTAAACAACCATTTCACTTTGGTTACTCTTTCTCTTTCTTTTGTTCAATTTTTAATACTAAAAAATTACTCATTTACTGGAGTTGAGGATGGAAGCATTATTTCTGAGAAGGAGCCTGAAGTACAGAGAGTGATGGTGGCCAGAACAGAGGTGTAGAGGAACAACTGAGTGCAGTCCCTGGGAGTCTAGAGTAAGAAGCCATGCCTAAGTTTCAGGCTGAAACTTATGGAAGCCTCCATGCTGAGGTAAGCAGATAGAATGGAGGAGCTGACCAACGTGCTAAACTCTGAGAATGAGGTTGAGGTTAAACACTCAGGTTCAGAATAAAAATCTCACTAATGTTTGTACAAGGGAGCTGTCAATCAGAATACTGGTATATGAACAGGAATAAAGGAGAATCCTGACACAGTCTCCTCCATTCCTGGGGTGTAGTAATACTCTTTAAATTACTGAGAATAAAAAAGTACTTGGTGTCCTCCAGTGAGGCAGAAGTGTCCTTTTCTAGTGGCCATGTCCCCTGCTGTGTTGATGAGAATATGTCATCTTAGAGCTTCTTATAACTCATTTATAGTGACTCACATGGAACTAACCAATCCCACATCACTGAAAGCTCAGTGTTAATTATTTCTCTGAAAGATTTGTTGAAGTATTTCCATAAGTTTTTATGTTTAGAGAGTAGTTTTAACATATTTGTAGGAACATGAGATATAGCTCCATAGCTCTGTGATAGAGTACTTGCCTAGGGTACATGAGTTCCTAGGTTCCTTCCCAAGGGAAAATGTTTATAAAGCCTGAGAAGCTGTCAGAGAATCAGGGACACAAACTCCACTCTTGAGTGAAAATTATGTGTTATTAATATTAGTATATGAATAATATTGCTTCATATCAGTCTTCTCTCATGTGCCAGCAATCACACACACACACACACACACACACACACACACACACACACACACACTGGGCACAACATGTACACAAGCCCAGAGACATCAGTAGTTAGCAATACTGTTTCACATATGTTTCACATATTGGTAGTTCCAGACAAGGCATATTTTAGATGATTAGTAATTACTGAAACAAAGCAAAAATATGAATAAAAATTTATAAGATTACTAATTGAAAATTTCAAGACAAATGTCACATATTTCATATTATTTTGTGTAGCTGTGTGTATATGTATGTATATATGTCTCTCTGTGTGGTTTTACTTTGCCAGTGAACTTTATCTACAGCCCAGCTACCTAGCATTTTTTGATGATAACTCTCATCCTAACTGCTCTAGATAACAATAGAGACAACCTGGTTATGATGGTATAGTGCTTAAGCCATAAGTCCTCATTGCCAATAAGTAATAAAACCTAGATTTGAATCCAGCCTATCTGAGTCTACAAGCAGGGGAAAGTAAACTCTTCTTTTATTTAAAACACTCATCTTAACATTGAATAAAGTAAAATACAAGATACTGATTTCTTTACTCCAATCACTAAATCATGTCAATGTAAAAAGAAATATAAAACTGAAACCTGGGCATTTTGTTAGGTTTCCTTTCTAAAATGACCAGGACATGACTTGGTTTTGCCTATATTATTAGTCAACAATGTGTTAATCTCATTTAATAATGTCTTAATAATAGCTTATATCTCAATAACATGAAAGATCTCTTTCACATTGCTACAAGAACATGATCCAAAGTCAGCTGTATAAATAAAGCATAGAGTTCTCGTCTTTCTAAGCTCATTGGTTCACATTAAACAGTCCTTGGGGCTGTTTAATCCTGTCCCATGAGTGTTACCATTAACTTTGAATGATGTCTTTAATATTTCTTTCTTGCTCATTTTTGTCAGTTCCCCTCAGAGGTCAGACTCATAGGCATGATTTTTTAGTAAAAACATCCTTTTGAATGGTTTAAAACTCAATACATCAACCACTAATATTATACCAAGACATACCTATTGACAGCTTATGGCCACATTTCATTCAGTGCTCACATCAAAATCTAGTCTTCATAGATGGTGAAGTGCAATATACTTTATATTCATTTTTTCCATTGTATTCCTTAAATATTTCCTTGGATGTCCACACATCTTTATCCTATGAAAATCATTATTTCAGTCTCTATATTTGAAAACAATGTATATCTGTATAACTTCATTTCACTCTTCACATTAGAAATTTTTTACATAGCACTTTTAAAATAAAGATAGTCCCTCTACACACACACACACACACACACACACACACAGCTTATTAAGACAGGGACAGTTGTCTTTTTAATTCTTTCATGGCAGCCTGGTGCCCATAGAATATAGAAGATTAGATTTCACAGCATAGGAGGATCTGCCTTCCTTTATTTCTCAAATCATCAGCATAATGTGACCATATGTGCTAACTGAGTTTTGACTACGATAATGAAATAACTGAGTTAATTATAAAAGTTTATCTGGACTGAATATTTTTGGAAGTACTGATCCAAGATCAGTCGAAAGCCATTGTTATGGGCCTCCTGAGGTTATACCAGATTGCAATGGCAGTGAGCACCTGGCCAACTGCACAAGGAAGCAAAAGAGAAAGAAAATGTGAGAATCAGGGTATTACAATACCATTTCAGAGTATGTCTCTGTTTTCTAAGGACCTCTATAGTAGCCAAGGTTCTCTTCTCTTTCTCTTCGTTTAGAGAAACGAAACTGATAGAATGATAGCAAAGTGTTTTAATAGATCATCTTACAAGCTGTGGTCCAGCTAGTCCACAAATGGCTGCCTTTGAACAGAAATCCAAGAACGAGTAGTTATTCTGTCAATGAGGTTAGATGTCTCAGCTGGTCTCCACAAGATGCTAGAATCCTGAAGAAGTAGGATGTAACGGCAGCAAAGGAATGGACCTGCCAGCCAGAATGAGGACAAACAAGCAGTGAGAGAAAACTTCTTTTCCATGTCCTTTACATAGGCTGCCCCAAAAGTGTGTGGCCAAAATTAAAGGTGGATCTGCCCACATCAAGAGATCTGGATTGAAATGGGTCTTTTCATTTCAAATTATTTATATCAGAGTAAAAGTGCCTCACAGGTATGCCCAGCCACTTGGTTGGAAACCAGGACTTCCCATCATAACCTCCTACTTATCCCCACTTTTCCCATGTCCTTCCATTTGTCCCACCATCTCCTACCCTGAGGACAGAGTTTCTAATATAGTGACCATCTCAAGTCATAATGCTTTGTGTTCTAGTTTGGTGTTGGCTTTGTTATTCTGCAAGAATTTAGTCCTCTGGCGTTTGGCTTCTGCCCCTTTGTAATTCAGGTTCTGTTTTCTTTTCTGCTTACTTCTTCCCAGCCAAAACACCTCTGTAGCATGTCTAAACCTGTCTATCCTGCCTCAGAACAATAATCATGGCGTTTTGTGTGTGTATGTTTTCATATGACTCAACAGCTTCTGGAGTAGAACCTATTATCAATTCCTTCTAAGCATCAGTGACAGTGGGGACAAGGTGTATCACATTGTTTGAAATGTGTGTAGACCATGAAGCAGCTGGTCAGTGAATAGCTTCCCGTGAAAGATAGCATCAAGCTTCCACATGATTACAATAAGATTTTTTCTCTCAGAGATAAATTATTCAGAAATATTAAATATGTAGCCAAGATCGCTAATACAGATCATTTGATTATAACCCATAACTTGTCTTAGTTAGGATTACTATTGTTGTGTTGAAACACCATGGCCAAAGAAAGTTTGTAAGAAAGTGTCCGGCCATCTCTATCTATACACTGAAGGCCTGGAATCAGCCAAAGGCCTGAAGACAGCAGTAGGCCTAATATGCATGCCTGCTAGCACAAAGCCTTGGGTCTCTGTGGAAAAACACTAGAACAGATGGCTAGAAGCTATTGTAAACAAACAGCTTTGGTAGCTAGTTGCCAGGCTCTAGTCATAGACCTTGTAGATAGGTGACCTTGGTAGATGATAGTACCAACTTAGATTAGGACAAGTGAATCATAGGCAGAGTCATAGTGGCCTGTCCCCTGAACCTTCACCCAGCTGACACACTGTTCTGGAAGATATCTGTACTCTGTTCCCCCTGAACACCTACGCTCCTGTGTCATCCCCTTCCCCACATCCTGCCTTTTTGTGTATATAACCCGTGTGTGAAAAAGTTTGATCAGCCTATAGATAAGCTGTCTTCTTTGAGTTCGCCTGCCCCCCATCTTCTCTTCCAGGTGACCTCCCCGGACCCCTGTTTAATGCCCTGCTGGACAGGACAAGAAAGGTTTTTGTTTTGTTTTGTTTTGTTGGTTATTTTTTGTTTTGTTTTGTTTTGTTTTTGCTTACACTTATTTCCACAGCACTGCTCATCATTTAAAGGAGTCAGAACAGAAGCTCAAACAGGTCAGGATACAGGAGACAGAAGCTGATGCAGAGGCATGGAGGGATGCAGCTTACTGGCTTACTTGAATAGCTTGCTCAAGCTTGCCTTCTTATAGACCCCAGGACCATTAGCCCAGGGATAGCACCACCCACCACGGGCTGGACCCTTACCTATCAAGCACTAATTAAGAAATAGCCTTACAGCTGGATCTTACAGAGACATTATTTTTTAAATATGATTACTTTCCTTCGATATCTCTAGATTGTGTCATGTTGATGTAAGACTAGCCAGCAAAACCATCTTCTTTAAAATAAGGATTTTTGAAGGGACTGAAATACAAACAAAGTGTCTGAACAAATGAGATTTACAAAAGCGTAATGGAGACAAGCCCAAAGAAAACAAGTTCAAAGAATCTAGATGAGGCTCCACCAGGATGCACCATATCTGTTCTAAAAAATAAAGGTAAACAAACTTTCCCCAAAGAGGGATATTGCTTGTAGCTGGCAACAGCAATGCCATACTTGAGAACAGCACTGATTTGATGCTAGGATTCAAACAGGTTCAAAGGAGAAGAAAAAATCCTGCACTTTTAAGTGTTCGGGTCAGGGTTGTTGAGGCTGTCAGAGAGGGCATGAAGCACTGCTAACCATGAGAAGAGCAGAAACTCTCAACTAGAGACTGAACCAGGGTGGTCCTATAGAGAGAAAGAACAGCCCAGTGCATAAATTCCACCAGATGCAAATTCAGTTTTGAAATGAAATTAGTAGGTATTTATTGAAACAGCAGTGATTTGGAGAAACACACATCAGCAACAGTAGAAACTTGGCTCTGAACTATATGCAACTCGTGAGAACTTGCTACACTAAGGGAAGATTCAACTGGAAAATTAAAGCCCTTAGAGCATGCTTACTTGATCCCAACTTTTGAGAAATACAACCTTGTGTAAGTCCACATAAGTCTCAAACGTGTGACTGTAGCTGTATGAAATACAAAGAACTCTCTTCCTTTTAACTCCTATTGTAAACTAAAAGGCTCAATAAAAATTCATGGATGTTCCCGACTTAAAAACAAAAATGAGCGCACTGATTTTTCTTACAGCAATGTGATTACAGCAATAGAGCTGAGCTCATCTTCCTAGCCTCAACCCGGGCTGAGGCTACATAGTAGGAGCTTTAAAATATTGCAGAAGTAGCAAAAAAAAAAAAAAAGCAAATGAATGGATAATATTCAATTTCTTTTTACAAACAATCACATTCTAATATGTGACCACATTTCAAGCTTTTTCAAAGTTAATTCTTACCTACTCTTGAACTCTTGAACAGAGAGAGTTATTTCTGCTTTGGTAGAATTTTACTGTGAACAAATTTTATACCTAACCATCCTGTACTAAGAACAATATGTGTCTCTAGTTCATTACACTTAGAAATTTCAATAATAAAAATGATACAAATAATGTAGGAAATTCTTTGTAAAGCAAGAGTGAATTTGCTATACCCTTCTGAATAAACCAATGATATATTTTTAAAATTTGCCTCCAACAAGATGTCGTCTCATCTCCCCATAGCTCATATGTCAGAGTGAAGGCCTGGTTCCCAGTGGGAAAGATAACTGGAAGTGGCAGAAACTGAGAGTCCAAGAAAGAGGGTGAGGAGTAGCCGTGTGTCCCTGACTGGCAAAAGGCATCCTCGACCTCTTATTTTCTAGTTTAGTTGTCTTCCAGGCCCCCACAGGGAGCAGATTTGCCCCCCTCCCCTCCCTCTTACGACTTTCTAAAGTCTTAGACCCAGAAACACCAAAGTCACCGAACCAAAACCTCAGAAGCCATGAACAAATTGATGTCTCCCCTCTTTTAAGTTGCTTCCCTCAGGTATTCTGTTGTACTAGCATTATGTTGACTAACTCAAGCCCCATGTTCAAAAACTGACATTTGTCTTTACATTTTTACAGTAAGTTTTCAGTCACAGAGTAAAAGACTTGTGATCTAACGCGTGAATTCACAACAAAGAAAAATAAAATAGGAAAAACACACAATAGCGTGCCTTACTCCCTCCTGCCAAAAATCGTGTAAGAAGAGAACTGAAAATAGACTGGTGCTCGTTCTGCATTAGGAGACTGCAAAGTTCCAGCGCTGAAAAGCTAGAGGGGATGACAAAGGAAACTACGCTGCTTGTGTACAGTTGTTGGTTTTTTTTTTTTCCATTTTAAATTCTTCTTGAACTTAACACTTCTGGGATTTCTACACTCAGCAACCTCTTGTGACTGTTTACCCCCAGAGCTGTCAAGATTATATCATAATGTGAAGAGAGAAAATTGTCTCTTAAAATAATTTCAGCTAAAAATACACATACTGAAAGACAGCTACCCAAGTTCTCCCCGTGCTTAGTTGTCTTAGATGAATATGCTTCCGCCCTGACATCCTAGCAGAACAAGGGCTGAGATCTTCTCTTGTAAACTGACAGTTGCTCAACTGAGGGAGGAAAAAGGGGAAAGGGATAGCTGAAGTTTTGATTGACAGCTTTTAAGCAGACAATGCCCCTCTAGTGAGCTTAACATCTCAACAGAAGACATCTCCTATAGCCTGTGCCCTTTCTTGTGATATCTGTGTGGTTAACACCCACAGTGACAGGCAGTTTCCTACTTTTAATCCGTGATGCTTGACTTTGAAGGTGATAGAACATTTGGATTTCTCAATACAAACAGTTTTAAGTCTTCTAGCCAGCATGGTATTTAAGGGGAATAGAAAAACAGATTTTTATGTAAGTCTCATTAAACTGAAAGATCTCTCATACTTGATAATAAAAGAATCAGACCAATTCTCTTGGAATTTATCAATATTCATTGAGCCTACTCACCTATTCATTCTTAATATTATACACATTCAATGCATCAATCATTATGATTGACACAAGTAGAATATTGAGGCTAATGTGAAAAATGAGAAAAATATGTCAGGAAAAACATTCTAGAAGCTTCACTGCGCTTGCTCATGTCTGAGAGAAAGACAGAAAATTAGTCAGCAGTAGACCCAATTTGCTATTGGAAGTCGAGGTAGAAAAGTGTCAAACGTGTACAATTCACTGAGAAGTTCGGTGATACAAAATTGGTGAGAATCCCAAATATGGGGAGAAAGAAAGAACTCAGATTCAACAGAGGGAAAGTGAGTAGGACTGGTTGATTTGGGGTTGGCATTACGTGGAGCAGCATATGGCTGATGGTCTGATGAGCAATGGTCTGGATAAGGTTACTTACTACCTAGACAAACACAGGAAAACAGGTCCTGGGAGAGAAGAGGTGGAGGAAAGGAAGAGGGAAAAGATGAAGAGGCCAGCCTGTGGTACAAGAACTAAGTTGGAGCTCTTAATGAAGTATCTAATAGTTATATTTTAAAAAGCTCAGACCCAAAAAAAAAAAAAAAAAAAGCTCAGACAGGAGGATGTTCAAAGAGATTTTTCTGGCACCTCAGTTTACATTTACCAGCATTAGAGTCTCTAATTGTATTTCCTTGTTAAAAATCTTTTTGTTAATTTTTCTCAAAATCTAATTTTAATGTAATTCCTAGTTTGAAAACTTAAAAGAGAACTGAAGGAGTTTAATACAAAACAATAAGGTCCTGCCTCATCTCTAGTTGCATCTAGGATTTTACTTCTAGAAGCAAACTTTTAAATGCTCTGTAAATATTAATTTTAATATAAATGTAGGCAGAAAATTAATGCAGCAGCTATTTTTTTATCCTAGCTAATTCCCCAACAGTGACACAGAGACATCAAGATTTATTTAACCAAGCTTTATTAAAATACCTGGGCAGTATTGATCTATCTTATAATCCTCTAAATTAAATAATCTTACTACTTCCCAGTCAAAATCCCCATAATATTTGCATTTAGGGGCTTCCCTGCTCCAGCTGAACTCTCATGATGTCCTCTCCTCCCTGCTCAGGGCCCTATCCGCCTTACTGTTCTCTCTCTCTCTGCCCCATGGCTGGTGGAGGTTCCATCGTACTCTCTCTTTTGCCAAGCCACTGGGTGATTAGCATTTACTGACAGGGCAGAAAACAAATGGTAGGCATGTTTACACAACCTTGAGACAGAAGATTCTTGACATGATCATTAGAATACCATGTCTGCTGAAAATGACTTTGGGCTAGGACAGGGAAGT
Source organism: Arvicanthis niloticus (assembly GCF_011762505.2). Classification (NCBI taxonomy): domain Eukaryota; kingdom Metazoa; phylum Chordata; class Mammalia; order Rodentia; family Muridae; genus Arvicanthis; species Arvicanthis niloticus. The sequence goes on from NC_047672.1 coordinate 66,516,902, forward strand.
AGGCTCAGATACTTTTTGTCATCCTGATAAGCCCTTAAAAACAGTGATCACAGGAGTGTTCATGTAATTGGGTTGAATGCCTTGCTTCTTTTTTGACTATTTGTATTTACTGTCTTGCTTCTTCCTTGACTATTTGCATCTATTGTATTGCTATACCCTCAACCTAGAAATGACCTTAATACATGCATGTCATTAAAATGGTATAAAAGCAAAAAGGAGGAGGGGGGATGAAACAGGGAGTTCTAAGGAAGGGAAATGGGGAAAGGGGATGACTTCTGAAATGTAAATAAATAAAATATCCAATAAAAAACATAAAAAAGAATACCATATCTGGATTGAAACAATATATGAGGGCAGAGAAACCAGCATTTGAATGAAAAAAGATAAACTTTACATAATGCACAATAGCATTATGCCTATAATGATATCATTCTTTCTTACTTGCCTCCAGGATCTTAATGTCATGCTACATAACGGCTTCTTGGACTTTGTCATTTAGATGTCATATATTGACTTCCTGTTACAGAAAGTGCTATGTTTTAAATGTTACATGTCCCCTCCCAGGCCAGGCTCATGTATTCCAGAGTTCAGTCCTCAGTGGCATTGTTTTGAAAGATAGTAGAATCATTAAGAGTGGAGCCTTGCTGGAGAAAGTGAGTCCCCAAGGCCAGGATCTGTGTCTCTATCTCCTCTCCCCCTCCCCCTCCCCCTCCCCCTCCCCCTCTCCCTTTCTCTCTTCCCTAGCCCCCCTCTCTCTGTCAGTCTGCTTCATGATCTGCTGAGAGGTGAAAACAGTCACCTCATCCTGTCTCCACCATGGAACTTCCTGTTATGATGCCTTCATTAAAATAATGTTTGCCCTCAAACTGTGAGCAGAGTGAATCCTTCTCCTAAGTTACTTCTAATTAGGTACTCTGTCACAGCAATGAGAATGTAGCTTATACAGAAATTAGGTTAAGCATCTTCCTTTCTTCCCTGACCATCTTTATATAGTTGTGAAAATTATATTCCACCATATATATCATTGGAAATTATAACAGTTGCCTTTATTACTGTGGCAATACAAATATTATTCATATACAATTCATATAATGTGTTTATATTTAATTTTTTCTGCATTTCTTTGGTTTTGGAGGAAGTTAATTATTTCCAAAATTTTATTTGCTTAGTTTTCTGTACACTGATCTACCATCAATTCTTTTTCAAGTATCCCCAGAAGGTTAAGTCTTCCCTTGCTATGTTTTAAAAGTCTAGATAAATCTAAAAGTTACAAACTTTTCTTGTCATTGTCATTGTGGGAGTCCTTCATCTTCCTGTTTCCATGCAGACTGAAGAGTGTCTGGGCTGTATCCGCTGTTATCCTAGGAAACTCACTGAAATGTCATTTCTAAGAACTATGCTTTTTTTTTTTTTTTTTTTTTTTTCTGGCCGTGTGTTAAGCAAGATTTTGAAGACTGAATTGTTTTCTGTAGACTTAGGCTTTTCAAAACCTATTTTTAGTAAGGGTTCTCATATGCTTCAGCCCTACTTCTAGCCCACTGTCCAAAGGTAAGGGAGGAAAGATAGTAAACATGACAAGGAGTTGTGGACTTGTTTGGAAGTAGTTCTTTGGGGGTGATTCCAATCTCTGTTAGGATACCAGTAGTCCAGTTCAGTGGTGACAGGATACCAAACACAAATCAGCAGTGGTAGCACAATCCAGCAGAAACAGACAGGCTTCCAAATCAGCATGAATTAGCAAGAGTGACCAGGAACAGCTGGGATGCTAGGAGAAGTTCTCTGCCATGTCTCTCTCTACAAAGAAAAGATCAACAAAGATCAGCGATGTGAGACCAAAGAAGCATTGCAAAGCTAGCTATGCAGGCACCCTACCACTATCGATTGAATCCTATTTGTACTCTCTCCAAACATCATATGTCCTCCCCCAAGTCTTGTCTCAACAAAACACCATGTGAGTCTGCATCATATAACACTACCAGAGACTTCCACTTCAGTTTTTCCCAAGACTCCACATTTGAAACTCTTAAGTGTCAGACTCCAAATGTGATATCACTGAGCAATAGGCCTGGAACTAAATTAAATTAAATTGCATTAAAATGGGATCATGAAAAGAACATGCAATTCAATGGCAGAATGCTGATTCAACTTGGGTGTGATCCTCCATCCCAGCAAGAAACACTGTCATTAAGTCATGCTCTAATCCAAATGAAGATTCCTGATATAAAGTCTATGAAGGCCTCTAGAGCATCACCAGGCCTGCACAGAGGAGGACCATGTAAAGAAGAGGCATATGTGAATTCATCTGCTATCCAAGTGAAAAAGCCTCAGAGGAAACCTGCTGGACTTGCCTCACAGAATGCAGAACTGAGACAGAGTGGCTTCCCGTTGCCTAGGCTACTGCTCTGAGAGTTCTCCACAGGGCAGTCTCCTCGCTAATCCAACTCCACTTATTGTTCTTGTTTTCTTTCCTCCAATTTCATTAGGTATTGGCAGTACATATTCTTAGATATTTTGGGTAAGATAGGGTTTAAAGAGGGCTTTTTTATATATAAATCTAAAACTCGGTATTTTATGACAAAGCCAGTTCTAAGGAAAAGGAGATGAAAAGCTCATTAAAAGCCAGAGGGGATCTTTGACAATCAGGAAACTACCTTCCAGATACAACAGGATTGAGACATGGTTGAAATTACAGAGACGGTGGCAGGATGCACAGGGTCTGCACAGGTTCAAGCCAGTTGGGGTTTGAGCACTTAGAAGCAGAAGTGGGCATGCTCTTACATTCCTAAGAAACGCTCCAACTGAAAACTACTAGCAGAGAAAAATTAGATCATTCCGATGGAGTCTCCCTGGGTAACAAACTTCAACTTAGGGTCGGGCCCATGCCCGTGCTCAATACAACGCTAATTCGGTGCTACTTTTGTAGGTTTTTGATTTTGTTTTTTGGTTGTTTGCTTTTCTTTCTTTCTTTCTTTCTTTCTTTCTTTCTTTCTTTCTTTCTTTCTTTCTTTCTTTCTTTCTTTCTCTCTCTCTTTTTTTTAACCAAATTGGTCTTTTGTTTGAATGTTATTGTTCCTAATTTGATGGTTATTGATGGTTATTGTTCCTAATTTAAATTTTTGTGGTGTGGGTATGTGTTTGTGTGGTGTGTGTGTGTGTGTGTGTGTGTGTGTATGTGTGTGTGTGTTTGCTATTTTTGTCTTTTTTGATCTGACTTGTTTGCTGTTTCGTTTGCCTGTTTGTGTTCTAAGAAAGGAGAGAAAAGACGGTGAAGTTGGGTGGGTGGAAACCAAGGGAGGATTTGGGAGGATTTAGTTATATGAAATCATTATCAGAATATATTCAGTGAACAATTTTATTTTCAAATAAAAAATGGGAGAAAAGAACTCTAGGTGATTTTTCTATCACCTTGCTTAACTCCTTTGCAACTGTAAGTGTTATATTGTACCTACCTACTAATTTACTAGTTACCTACACATGTAATTATCACTGAAAAACATTACTGATTCTTAATTCTTTTCATACAATACTCTATGTATGGACTTTATTCTCTAAATTGTTATTTATATTGTGATATAATTGTTAATTAAATTGTTATTTAAATTGTTATATAATGCTGACTTGTTATTGTCAGCATTATAAAACAATCCTAGTAATTTAGTTTTAAAGAAAAGGGGGCTGGCAATGGGCTCCCTGGTAAAACAACCTGGGTTTGAGAGAGAAAGGAGGGGGAGTAAGGAGGGGGGTGAAGGAGGGGGAGGAAAGAGAAAATGGAGGGAAGCAGGTCAGAGAAAGACATGATAGAAGATTTTGAATCTACAATGGACAGTGCATATTTTAAGTGTGGAAATATAACTTAAAATGACCAAGGCCTTATGCAAGTACCGTAGCCAATCTTGGCCAGCTGTGAAGCCTCAAAATAGTCAACTATGATTTTCCCTAAAGTACAACTTGAAAATAATGATTCTAAGAACTCCTAAATTGAGTCTTTAAGTTTCATTGAATAAAAAAAAAAAAATGCCAGAAGAGAGCATTCAATACACTGCAAAGGAGACAGTTGTGCAAAGATTTCATAAGTACCCACATTCATGGGATTTGAATGTTAGTGTTTTTCTCACAAATCTAGAGAAGTTTATTCAACCTAGAGTCCAAATGACCATCAGGAATATCAATGAAGCTGTAAAATAACTTTGACACTAAGAGTTGCCAGGACTGTAAGCTCAGCAGCATATTTTTAATTATGAAAAGCTTATCAAATCTAAAGTGCCCTACCTTTCTATTCTGATACTAACAGAGGCCATCTGAGTAAAAATTTCCTCCAAACCAAGAATCAAGGCAGACCTTGAAGGGCAAACTGAGGACATACGCAGACTAGACATGATGCTAAAATCCTCCCTGACATTGAAAACTTTTCCATAAATGAGCTCACACGGCAACGTTTTATTGCATCTTAATACATGACATGGTGAAAAGTCTGAGTTAATACAGAAAAATTCCTTGAATGCTCCTGTATATTCAAAGTTAAATCAAGATTAAAGCCTGTGAAAAATTGGATTTCTCTACTTGAAAATCAGGCTCAAATCCCAGCAAAGGGGAAGAGTGGGGATCGTTGAGTCCTAGTGGACCTAACACTCCTTCATTTTCTTTTCACTGACCTTCATGTGGTCATTCCGCTCTGTCCCTGTTCTTTTCAGGAGCATGAGACACATCCAAAAATGCCAGGTCTTGGAGATTACCACAGTTCACTGTATTTCAGGAAATACCTGTATGCACTGAAACTATTACTCTCAGCAGAGAGGAGGGGCTATATAGAATAATACACCACACCTTTAACAGAGCGATTCAATAATCACTTTCACGGATCACAAGTACCAGTAATATTAATTATTACTTAAAATAGTTACTCACACAATCTTCATAATTACTTTAAGGGACGGATTAAATCAAGAAAGCCAGACATGAAGATTAGGTACCCTTATCTTGAGTCATACAGCAGTAGGTGTTGCAACAGAGATTTTAATTAAAATGTGTTTGATCTCAGGTTCCTATTTCTGGCATGTGATTTTTCATATTAATTATTGTCAGATTAGTGTGTGTGTGTGTGTGTGTGTGTGTGTGTGTGTGTGTATTCATAGCAGAAATGATCTAATCAAATAAAATGTTTTTTTAAAAAAATCCACACATAAACACATTTTTTTGGTAGAAGAAACACAAAGTGTTACTTTTGCACCAAACCTTCTTAAATATTTAATGTAATACACATGATCCCTTTGAGGTGACAACATTAACTAGATAATATTTTGAAGTGAAGCACTCTTCATAGGACCTGGTCCATAATTCTCTTTTTCATCATTTTAATTAACACCAAAATCTATCAATTTCATATACAGATTTTCTACAGATACATACGAGTATGCAAAGGTTACTGAGGATTTTAACATAGATACCCATTAATTGGGACTTTCTTCCAAGGACTTTGGCACATTGTTGGACCATCTTATAAACTAAGTCATTGAGATCTGTCTATATGTACATATAATATTTGATATTGGATATTTATCAACAAATAGTTATGAAGTGTTCTCTTGAGAAGGATAGTAATGCAGAATCAGAAAATTAAGGTATATTTGGACAAATGAAGCCAAGACAGAGGAAATGAAAGAAAAAAGTGGGGTTACCATGATATGAATCAACTATTTTTCATATTAATTTGGTGTTCACTGGCTAGAAAAGAAATTTTCTCTTCTTTATAATTTCTAAATTTCTAAAAGTGAAATTACATTAGTGATGAAATTTTAACTTCTGTTTCTTTTTTTCATAGTAAATATCCTGAGAGCTTTGACTTTTGAAAAATATTAACTAAAATTTGGCTGTTAGTATGATAGGGCAAAGTTTTGGTAACAGACAATCATGTGCTTAAATTGTTCCTCTGTAGGAACCAATTGGAAATACATGGAACAAGCAACTGGAACCAGCCATGGCGATATTAGGGACTGAGGAAACTCAGTAAGAGTTCCCCAGTAACTAACTGATCTTCCATTCTGGTCTTCAAGCCCCTTGTATCTTTTACTGCCTATTTTAGCTGCTAATTCTCTTCCTACCACTGTCAGACATCAGTCCTTCCTGGAGAATAACTGTTTTGGTGTGCTGGGAACTGCAAACTCCTTCAGGTTCATGTCAAAAAGAAACAAAACCCAACTTAAAATAGCTTCTAACAGTAAAGTTTGAACATTGTAGTAACCAAATAATCCAAATAGCCACAATGATGCTGGCCGTAATGATGAGGACAAGGAGAATATGATGAGTCTCTAAAGTAATAAGAATAGATGATGCCCAATGAGACATTAAAACCATGCAGAAAACATCAGACAAAGGCGAGGAATAACAATTGATATGCTAGTAGTTTGATCATTCATTCTAGTGTATTATGGAGGAGGGTATGCTCACTTTTATGAATACGTTATTTTTATAAGTAAACAAGTAAAATATGTTTTCAATGTATTCAATGCAAGAGTAACTATAAAGAACAATGAGTATGTAAAACGGTGCAGTACCATTAGTTACTGAGGACAGGAAAAACTGATCAACAACAAGACAGAGAGAGGGGTGAGGGGAGAAAGTTTACAGAGTCAGCCAAGTAATTATGGGAAAAAAATGATATTACATACTGATAGCTAATGGCAGTTAGTAATGAAGGAGACAATTATACAAAATAGTCTTTCTATTTTTCAGATGAGTATGAGATGCGCAGCTTGTACATAGTACTCAACACTCCGGTGAACCGTACAAACCTTGGGTTTATCTCTAGGCTGAATTGTCTACACAAAAAGGACTCTACCATGAGTCTGAGAATTTATCTACTCAAACTTCTTCCTGCCTCCCTTGGAAGCCAAGTCTTTGAGCTTCCTAAATTAAAATCTTTTAAAGAAGGCATAACAACTACCATACGGTGGCCAAATGAGACTTCAAAATTATCTTATTTTGAAGAAAAGGTCAAGTGTTTATAAAAAGATAAAGAGAATATGTTCTGTGGGTTTGTGGAGCGATATGGGGGAAGGGGATCTCTCAACAGGACCATGCAGAGGCATGTCTTCCCCCAGGGACCAGTCACTCATCAGTATAGTATAGAATAGAGTTTATTCAGGGCATGTGGAGGGAAGCCAGGAGGGTAATAGAGGGAGAGAGAGAGAGAGAGAGAGAGAGAGAGAGAGAGAGAGAGAGGAAGAAGAAGAAGAAGAAGAAGAAGAAGAAGAAGAAGAAGAAGAAGAAGAAGAAGAAGAAGAAGAAGAAGAAGAAGAAGAAGAAGAAGGGGAGGGGGAGGGGGAGGGGGAGGGGGAGGGGGAAGGGAGGGGAGGGGAGGGGAGGGGAGGGGAGGGGAGGGGAGGGGAGGGGAGGGGAGGGGAGGGGAGGGGAGGGGAGGGGAGGGGAGGGGAGGGGAGGGGAGGGGAGGGGAGGGGAGAAGAGAGAGAGCAGAGTGGAGGCCGGCCATGACCATGACCACGTGGAGAGAGGGGAAAGGGAAGGGGAGGGGGAAAGAGAGAAGCTAGAGGCAAGAGATCAAGAGAGAGAGAGAGAGAAGGGGGGTAAGCAGCCCCTTTAATAGTGGGCCAGGCTTATGTAGCTGATGCCAGGTAACTGTGGGGAGGAGCATACCTGGCTGTTGCCAGGTAACTGTGGAGGTGGAGTATAGACAGAATACTAACAAAAGGACTTACAGTAGATGTGGATTTAAAAACCGTATCAATGAAAACAAGCCAAATTCAGCAAGCTAAAAATTCAGGACCATGCCTACTAGCTAGATTTATCACTTTGAGAGAAATAGCCAAGAACCTATCGACCCTTGTTAGTAGATTTTTTTAAAGAAATAATTCAGTTTTCTAAGCTATACATTTCAAGGGACTTTAGTATGTGCATGGTTTTATGACCGTCACCACATCTGTGATATTTTCTTCCTACAGTAGAGTCTGTCAATCACACTGTACGAACCTCAGCGTGAGAAAGGGGTTCATTTGGTGGAGACAATGAGCCTTAAGAAGGCATCAAAATAGCCTCACAGGTCCAACGAAGGCTATCAAAATGGTAGTGCTAATAACAACAGAGAGAGAAATAGCACAGGAAAGCTGAAAAGAATACAAGGCAGGAGCATATGGCCACATAAATTTAATGAGTTTTACAATTGTTTTTGAGCATCTACTACTTAAGGATTTGAGTTAATCACAACATCTAATTACTTCAGAAATGTAAACATATTTATAATCAATATATGATCCTTAAGAATTTTTGTAGTTCCATAATTTTAAAGAAAAATTGGTATTAAAAATACTTTGTGTACCCCTCTCTACAAATGACTTTCTTATGCATAGGGTTTCTATAAATATGGACATTTGTTAACATTAAGCAGGATGGTGTCAAGAATATCTGAACTACCTCTGTCAGAGTTCTGCTCTTTCAGATCCTTGTATAGAACATTGCTTAGAAACAATTACTCTCTTGTGTATGTGTCATTTTTTTCACTTTAAATTTTGCTTTAAAAGCTTTGAGATAATAATATAATTATAGCTTTCCTCCAGCCAAACTCTCCCACATACCTGCCCTCACCTTCATCCAAATTTATGGCATATTTTTAGTATCTAAACCTGTTTCTTACAGGCTCTACTCATGTAACTTTTTTCAATCATCTTCCTGTTTAACAATTAATTTCTAACTTTTATTTTTGTCGCTTTCCCTTCTATTGAAAACAACATTTTTTTTCTCACATAATATATCCTGGTTATCATTCTCTTTCTCCCCTCCTGTGCGGATTCACTTTTTTCCTGTCTCTCATGAAAAAATAAACATGATTCTAATAATATATTTATAATAAAACTTGTTATTATAAACTAATTAAAGGATGATGATGAAATAGAGAGATAAAACAGAAACTAACGCATCAGAGTTGGACAAGACAATCAGAAGGTCAAGCAATTACCTTGAGTCTTGGCTACTTAAGGTTTAGCAAGATGGTCCCACAGGAGCGATGCTTGGATGGTAAACATCGTTAATCCATGTGTGTGTCGGTGGGGGCGGGAGTTTTGTGTATATAACCTGAAGCAAACAGAAGAGCACCACAGGCTGATCTTGTTATCAGCTTCTTAGAGACTTCTCTAAAGATTCTGTGAAAAGACACAGCCCTTCATTTGATTCTGACTCAGATTTCAATCCTCTTTAGTCTCTTGGCTCTTCACCACCTACTGGCCTCTTCCATGTCCCAGGAAGCTCATTCCCTACTCTGTCTGCATCAGAATTGACACTTTTGTATGCCACGGCATCTCTTGTCAATTGCAGAGCCAACTTCCCAAAGCCTAGAGTTTGTGCATGAATTTGTGCCTGATTTGCTTCTGTCTACCTGTGGCTCTGCATCCTACTGGGCTTTAAGCAAGCTTGCACTCCTCCGACAGGAGTCCCAAGCTTTATATAGCTCATTATTATTAAGGAAGCTACATATATCCTTTGTGCAATTTTTAGCTCTGAAAATACTTTCCTAGCTGTAACTCACGATGGAAGTAGAGATCGACTTGTAAAATCATTTCTAAATTTTGTAGCTGTAGCAGGGTGATAGTAGCTTCTGGCCATACATTGATTCGTATTAATGTGGTGTGTGGTGTGAGCCAGGTCATAGTCAAAGGGCTTTACAAACATTGATTCCTTTCATTTTCCTAGCAACACAATAAAATAGAAGCTGCTGTTATCTCCATTTTGCAAGTGAGAGAGCTTCTGTGCATAAGAAATTAAAGCACTAAAAGTCTACATCTGAGCTAAATTTTTGCAAGTGTTATGAAGATTTAATTGGTTTAAAAATATCTGAGAAGAAATGGCACAGTCAGACCTACCCCCAAAGAGTCATATTCACAAGGACATTATCTGCTAAGAAACCATGGCTACTGTAAGGAAGAAAATATTTTGAGATTTGCCCTGAGTCACATAGCCAGTAATTACAGAGGTGACATTTGAAACCACCAGTATTACTCCAAAGCCTGCAGACTTAATAGATACAGAAAACGACTCTCCTGAGAACTTTTCCTTCCAAATTACTGTCTCCCAAGTCTCATCATCCAGTTGCCCAAATGCCACTGTACATGACCATTCCATGCCGAGGTCTGCCAATGCTTTATCAGTCCATCATTGGAACTGACATAGAGTTTAAATTCAATAAAACACTTGATGAGAGAAATGGATTCATATTGCACTGTTTGGAAAATGTCATTTTAATTAAAATCTGTAGAAAATCCAAAGCCACTTCCTGCATCAGCACTACCCAGTTAAAAAGCTTTGTGGTCTATAAATCTAGGCACCAAAACCAGTCAGTTAAGCATACCTGTTGCCTCTGTGCTATGCAATATTTTCTGGAGTTTAAGAAAATATTTTAAATCTGATATATAAACAGCACATGTTTGAATTAGCATATATCATTTATTTATTTATTTATTTATTTATTTATCCATATTCGTTTTTTAATATAAGATTTCTCTCTAGAACATTCTATGTAGACCAGACTGGCCTCCTACTCACATAAATTCACCTGCCTCTGCTTCTTGAGCACTGGGATCAAAGGTGTACACTACAAGGTGTGCACAAAACAATCAAACATGTATACTACCATGCCAAGCAGCATTTGTGTCTTGAATACTGATTTTTTTTAACAAAAAATTAGTACATTATGATAAGTGATATAAAGTTTCTGAATTTCTATACATTTGAATGAGTGAAACTAATCCCAAGACAACACTACACATGATATTGTAAAATAAGATTAAAAGGTATTAAAGTGTGTATAAGACAAGCATTGGATATATAGGGCATTTCATATCTGGAATTGACTAATCCCATACTTACTGATTTTATTTCTTTAAGAAAAACTTGGAGTCTTAAATGGTTTATGGAAGTCAAATTCAAAAGAGTGAGACCCAGAAGAAAATTTTTAAAAAGTGAATGGAATATAGTACCTTTAGTATGCAAATGATAAACACAAGATGACTGTATATTTTCTTACCACAATTTTTCTTCTAATTAGGTATCATTATTATTTGCACAAACATTTATTTATATGTTGCTTTCAGTAAAAAAAATTCCTAGATGTTTTCAGGCAAATGAAATTTTAAGATTCCATAAGACCAGACAACAGCTCCACACTTTATTACACTCTAATAGATCATGGGTGCTAAGTGTTTGCTGTATCACATCAAAATGAATAGGCTCCAAATTGCCGGAGTTTTCAGGAGTTTCCCTGGGCACTGTTGAAATGATGAAAGGAAGAGAGATGCAAAGAGGGTGTGAGGGATTACACATTGAAAGCTAATTGAGATTTTCCTACCCAATCTCCTATGGATGAAGACAAAGTTAAATTTGCAAAAAGAGTGGAATATGCAACAACTGCCTTCTCAAAAGATTATTCTAGGAAGGTTTCTACTGAGCTCAATGACCATGAAAAATTGACATGGACTCCAATTAATTATTCATCTAGAAAAGTCCCTGGGAGAAATCAACAAGAATCAAACTGAAAACACACAGAAGATATGGTCTAAGGCCGAGAGTAATCTATGCCTCTCCTGTCAGAACTGTCTGCCTTCCTCCCAGGAGACTACATTGCAACTGATAGATGTGAGGCTTAAAACCCACCACAGTATCATAGCCTTCTAAAGTTTAAGTCACTGTGTTCTACGTTTCTTTCTTTTCTTTCCATGCATACAAATCTATTTTGAAATGCTTATTCTATATTTAAATGAAGTGGATGTAATAGTATTTAAATTACTTTTTTATAGGATATATACTTAATGAAAGCTTGCTGGCTGAATCTGAAAGAACTGGACATCTGGGCCCCTTGCTCTTACTTCTCCCCTGGTACCATTGGTCTTAAGGCCTAAAAAAAGGATCTGGCCGGGTTACCAGAAGAGTTTCTAAAGAAACCTGTAGAAGTAGAGTCTCTCAAGGATGCCAAGATACACTGAAAGCGTTCTGATGTGGGATCCAGAGGTGCAACAAAAATCAGGTTCTTTTTATGAACTCAATTTGAAGAAAGTCTCAGCAGGAGCCATCACAGCTCCCTTCTTGTTGCTGGGGAGAGAGGTTTCCTTTCACTGTTTTGAGCTCTGTTATCTCAGTCAGTCGATATATACACTATAGCTACTTCCCAATGGGAAGACCATGCTACATCATTTCTAAAATGTGGATTCTTTGAACTAGCCATGTAAAAACACTACAGGAGTAAACAAATTTTAAATTAGCTCTCTTCACATAATCCAATAATAGCAGCTATTCACAAAGTCCAGACTTTTAGGTTTAATATAAAACACAGTCATGATTAGCTATCCATCTGAAAAACTGGAGACACTGTGTCGTTATGTCTCTCCATCCCCAAAAATCCCTTTCTTCACTAGTCAGATTTTTTTTAACAAAAATTTCTTAAAATACAAGTAATAACAAAAAACATACATATGTGATATATATGTATGTATGTAAGTATATATGTATGTATGTGTGTGTATGTATGTATGTATACACACACACATACAAACTGGCATGGAGGAAGGATGATTTAACTGCTTACAATGGCACAGGAAAGCAAATCTGTGGTCTGTGCATTTAAGCATACATAGATTCTTGTGAACTACTGTACCCACAAATACAGGAATGTACACATAAGCTCATAATTATCCGGTGTGATCAGCACTTTTGGGGGAAAAAAACGTAATTTGTAATAAACTGCATTTGAGGTCTGACTTATTCAGAATTAAATTTTCTTGTCATCATTAACAAAAACGTGCCTGATACTGATCAAGTTTCTTTACCTATTCAGTTGTTTCTCCACAGTAAGTGGGGGTTTCAGTCTGGCCTACAGATAGTCATTAGTCACTCCAGCACCTGACGTTCCCATATGCTGCTGACAGTCCCTGAGATAGATGTACTCTTTATTTAAGATTTATGGTTAAGCCCATGAATCATCACTATATATAATTCAAAGGCTGGCATTTGCCCTTGTGATATCACATTTAATTTTCCTATTCAATCAAAGCCTCTATCTCAGTTTTAGAATCTAGAGTTAATTTGTCTTAATAAAATTAATAATAAAAGCGTGTTTATGAGTCTCATACTTAAGCACAACTTAGAGACTTTGTTCATTGAGAGGGGGAAAATGTTTACTATTCACAAAGAAGAAAACATGTTTAAATTATGTGGGCTTAGATATTTTGAGAAAATGTTTGATTTTTTTGAGGCCCAAAGTTATGAATGTAGAAGTCAAATTGGAGAGAAGCTTATGGTTTTGGATGAGTGCATGGTCTATAGGTCAACAAAACTTTATTCCAGAAGCTCTCTCTATTCTAAAACAAAGGTCAAACTTAAACATCCAATTGTTGGTGTCTGAACTGAAAAATAGAAGCAAATTGGTGTTTACAGAAGATGAAATGAGCAGAAGTTATGAAATGACTGGCGTGTGGAGAGACGGATTCTTCACTGGCAAGCAGATGCAACAGAGATATGATTCCCCAGCAGAGTCACTTCACCGCTTACAGCTTTCCCCTATGGCTCTCTAGTTCTTAGAAGATGAAGCATCAGTTGTATTCTGTCATAAAATACATTTCAGAATCTATCTTGACCTTCCCTAGATTCACTATGTCCTATCTCATACATCAAATTTTCTTATTGGCTCCCAGGAAGCATCTTTGACTTGATGAAATTAGATTTTCCCAAGAATTTTGCTTCCATTTCTCTTTTAAAATGAAACCACCATGAAGAAAAAGAAATAGTCTCAGAGATACTTCAAGGGCAGATAAGATGTACCTCTCTTTCTACTATAATCTTATTCCAAATGACCGCTGTATTGCTCACAAACAATACAACATATTTCTAATTTCTCTCAAATGCCAATTGATAGTTTAATATTTTTAAATATGCAACTAAATTCCACCCTTAAAATATAGCTCCGGAGGCTGAGAGATGGACGTCTCAGTGTGTGAAGTGCTTGTGTGCATGCATGAGGAGCTAAAGTCAGTTACTCAGCATCCACATAAAGCTGGACTCTAAGGTGCACATCTGTAACCCCAGCATTGGGAAGAACAGAAAGGAGGATCTCAGCGAATTGCAAGCTAACCAGTCTAGCTGCACTAGGGAATTCCAGGTTCAGTGAGATACTCTGTCTCAAAAAAAAATTAGGAAGAGGGCTGGAGCAATGGTTCAGCAGTTTAGAGTGCTTACTTCTCTTTCAGAGGACCTGGGTTCAGTTCCCAGCACTTACATGGTGGCTCACAATCATATATATAATTCCAGTTCCAGGGGATCTGATTATTATTTCTGCCTTCTGTGGGCCTCGGTTTTCATGTGGTTCACACAAATGCATGCAGACACTCACACACACATACACACAAATTATATATTATATAATATATAGTACAGTATACATTATGCATTTTACCTCATACAATATATCATATACTATGTATTACAACATATTATATACTATATATTATACATTATACTACTTATTGTATAATTTATTATGTATTACATATTATGTATTATATATATTTATTATATATCATATATTAAAGTATACAATATACATTATATGTTATATATTACACATTACATATAATATACCACATATTCTATATTAAGTATTACATATTATATATGATATATTACATGTTATGTTATATATTATTCATTATGCATTATATGTTATACATTATACATTACCCATATAATCTTGAAAAAATAAGGTTAAGATAGAGTGGTTGAGCTGATACCTACATAGAGCTTGACTAATGTTCATAGTACTGGAAGGTACTATGCATGCTCCCAGAGGAGAAAGATAACCACCAACCATCTCTAAGACCTGTGATCTACAATGGCAGTCTGCTTGCAGGATACACTGATGCAATATTGGCATAAATGATATAGGAATAACCAATCACTCTTTGATTTGATTTAAGCTCAGCCAAGAGAGAGAATTCTTGCTTGACACTACTGGGGTGACCTACAACCTTAAACTAGATAGAATATGAACCTAGGGGGAAACTAAATACTATTGTTCTTCTAAGTGAACATAGCAATAAAATGACTCCTAGGAGCAAGTGAGCGGTGGCACAGCGGCTTAGGCGCCGGCCTGCAGAAGACGAACCCACGCCCTTTGCTCTCTCTCTCCTGGTTCGAATCCCACTTTCCCCATGTGACTCTGCCCGAGTCTCATTGGGAAAAAAAAAATGACTCCTAGGGGTATTTTTCTAACTCAAAGATTAGTGTCTTATTCGGTCATGGCCAAAGAAACTTTCCCATACAGTAACTGAGAACCACCACAGAAACCCATAACTAGACACTATACCTATTGGGAATACTCAGTCCTAAATGAGCCCTTCCCCTCAGGACTTAATGGAGCTGCACAAAAGAGGAAGAGGAAAGATTGTAAGACCCAGAAGGGATGGATAGGAAACAGACTCCTCCTCAAATGACAAGACTGATACACATGTGAACTCACAGAGACTATGGCAGCATGCACAGGGCCTGTTCAGGTTCAAGGCAGATAGGTTAAGAGTGCTGAGAAGAAAAAGTAGCCATAGGCTCCCACCTCTAACCAAGAAGCTGTCTTTAGTTGACATCTGCTTGCAAAGGAAAAACTGGTTTTTTCCAATGAAGTGTCACTGGGTATATTACTCACCCATTAGGGATGCCCTATGCCTGGTAGTAGATAAAATGAACTCAATGTTTTTATAGACATTTTCTCATATTGTTTTCTTCAGGCATGTTTTATATTACTTGTCTTTGACAAATATGATGGCTCTTGTTTTGTATTTTTGTGGATTTTTCTGTGCATGTGTGTTTTTCTTTTGTTGTTGCTGTTGTTTACTTGGGTTTTTTGTTCACCTGTTTGTTTTCTAAAGAGAAAGAAAATGTGTTGGAGTTGAGGAGGTGGAGAGGTGGGAAGGATCTAGGAGACTAGAGGTAGAAAACCATGATCAGAATATATTATCTGAATTTTTTCTTTTTATTTAAAAACATAAAGAATGTGCAGAGCAATGAGGAAGACCTCCCAATGTTGACCTCTGGTGTCTACATTTGCAGACATGTATAAAGTCAAACCCCCTCCTACATATGCCAACACATACACATATACATACAGACAAAAGAAAAATGGAGTTACAACTCAGGCAGTTCTTTATGCTATTTGATGCACTTTAATGAGGGAAATCAATCCAGCAAAGCCCTGAAGAAACTCTGCAGCTAATGAGCTCTGTCTGATTTGGAGTGTCTCCATCTTCATGTTCTTGTCTGTACCACAGATTTGTTAGTCATCTGCTTCAAATCTGAATGTGTAGCTTTTGAAAACTATTTTTCTTCTTTTCTAAGCATCATTCACCTTAGTTCTTTTGGGGGGGGGGTTCCTCAAATGAACCAGCATATTTTTCTTTTTCTGCTATTAATTATACTGGCTATAGTCTTTTAATGATAACCACATAATCTATCTCTTTGTATAAAGTCTGTTTCATGAAAGCAAGGATTCTCTATTCTTATTATGTCAAAAATAATCATAGTGACAGGCAAGACGGAAGTAATATTTGTTAACAAAATGAACAGAGTAACACATGGTTAATATTATTAATTTATTATGCATATGTCATTAATTTATTGGATAAACAGAGGAGGACAAACCCTCAAACTCTCATCATACTCACAATAGCATAATAATACAGATCTGGTTGAAATCTCCCTGTTCACTTTTACTTGGCCATCAAGTCAATATTCCAGCAGCAAAGAATCACTAAACAGAATGCCTTACATGTATATTAAATGTACCTATGTTTACTAATGCATATGTGAGTGATTTGAAATCAGAAACACAGACAGTACTTTAGAAATGGGAATTAATTCGTTTGTTTTGGTTTAACAGTGATGGAGAATATACAGCTTGATGAGAAAAATAAACTTTCTCTTCGTGGTCGGTGCCTCGGCTCGCCCATGAGTGATTTTTCTGTTGAGGTTTCACTGTGTTCTCTTAGACATTGATACTTGTCCTTTGTGAATGACTATGATGAGAAATGAAGTGAGTGAGATTTTTAGCTTGAAAAAAAAAAAACAAAAATCTACACAGAGGAATAGAAATTCTGGGAGGAGAGCAGTGAGAGGAATGTAAAGTGAATAAGTAAGAATAAATAAATACATTAATTAATTACAAAAAAGAAATAAAATGTATTTTAATACCTACTAAAAACAAAACAAATGAAAAGAATACAAATTGCTCGATGTAAGATAGGAAATAAAAGCAGGTAATGATCAAGAAAAACAATTTTTCACTAAAATTTAAGGAATGAACAAAATAGTTTAAATAATAATAAATATAATATATATTAATATTACACGATAAATATATTTAATACACATTTATATTTTATATATCTATATAAATATATTGTATATAATAAAAATAGTTTAAAATCTGAAAGAAAATTATGTAATAAAGAGCCTCAGTTAAATTTGAGGCTTTTATTGTCAGTAAAATGATACTGATTCAAAATGACTTAACAATTTTGCTTCAGATTCTAAGTCAGAATATTTTTTCCTGAGTACTCAGAAAACAATGATAAGATTATCAGTCAAGCTTCTGACATTGCTCAAGAAAGAATTTGTGATATAAGATCTATACAGAAGACTACAACTATAATATTTGGTTATGATCAATAAGAACCAAGTAACTAATTCTAAATCTAATTCTGAAAATTAGATTTTTCTTGTAGAGGGTAGGAATTATTATTATCTTTCCATTGTTAGAAAATACCTGAGTCACTTGGCTTGATAATGAGGTTACTTATTAAAATCAAAATTCTGATGGTCCAAGGGTTTATGGTAACTTCATCGGTATCATGCTAGAAAGAGTTCCTGCAAAATCCAGGGTGACAATGGGGAACAGAGTTTGCAAGACTTGTGCTAGGCATGGATGGCACATGGTCTGCCAAGCTTTTCTAGCAACATTTGTATGAAAACTACCAAGGAGTTTAGGAGAACTACCTATTGAGGTTGTGTCCTTACAGATGTACTGTATAGCCAGTTGTCCTGTTCAACTTTAGCAATTCCAGTTAGAACCAACTGTGGACCACATATGGACCTTGAGGAGATACTCAAACCACACTATATCAGGATAAGAAAGAGATATTTTGTAAATGACTTTTTATTTATTTGAACATCTAAACAAGGCAGATCTCAGAATATTTTTCTCACTTGTAAACATCTCAAACTTAGAGAGAGAAAGAGAGGGGGGGAGGGAGACAGAAACAAGGAGGAAGGACGGAATGAAGGAACAAAGAATGAATAAAGAAAAAATAAAGTTTCATGCTATACCAGTTCCATAGGCTCAACCAGCCAGTGGTCCATGTTGGCTTGATGCAGAGAGCAGAGGTATGAAGCCAAGGCCACCAGTGGCTTGTCTTATGTGTCAATTTAAGCCAGTGTCCTACCTTCACTTCCTGTTGCTGTAGTAAACACCCTAACAAAAGCATCTCAGAGGACAAGTGGTTCATTCAGCTCAAAATTCCAGGCTATAGGCAATCCTTGCAGAGAAGTCAAGGTGGCAAGAACTTGAAGCAGCTAGTCATGTCACACCCCTGCACAAGAAAGGAAAAAAAAAATGAGCTCACTCTTTTCACTCTGTATAGTCCAGAATCCAAATCTAGGAATTGGTGCCACCCACAGTCATGGTAAATTTTCCCACATCATCCAACCACCTATCTATGTATCTATGTATTTATGTATCTATGTATCTATGTATCTATGTATTTATGTATCTATGTATCTATGTATCTATCTATGTATCTATCTATGTATCTATCTATCTATCTATCTATCTACTATCTACCTATATATCGATCTATGTTTTACCTATGTCTTTTAAAAGTTCTAGTAATTGAAGTTTTTGATGCTGTGGCATTTATATAATGATAATATTCATAAGATATACATTCCTAGCTATACTTTAAATAATTATAGTATTACATTCTGTACATTTACACAGAAGGGACAGAAATTTAGAGATGAGTTGAATGACCAAATAACATTGGCTGATGAGATGCGTTTTGTTGATATTCCACAACGAGTTAGAACTGGGAAGAGTAAAGTGCATGTTTGTAAAAGCGATCCCTTCCTGCAGTCGGTGTAATCAAATCAGGATCTGCCCTCAAAAGCCGTGTATGATAACAACCTACGTGTTGGTTCATCTGGGTCTGAGAGCTGGTTTGGTCTTACTCATTATGCAACCACGGGCCGGTCACTTATTCTCCTCACACCTAGTCTCAATATAATGGGAATAATAATAACTATAAACTCATGGTTAGCTAACTATTCTCAGTACATAGGAAATTATGCCCAATAGTGCATACACTGGTCCTTAGAGAGTCTCATTATTTTCTGTGCTTCAATATCCTTTTTTAAATATTTGTTTCAAGAGTTGTTGTGAAAATTAAATGTCAACCTATATATAAACAAGCAGGAAATGTATTTGGGCTTTGATAAGTACTCAATAGATATATTATTTGTTTATGGTTAATTTGCTGTCCCTTCTGTGTATGTGTGTAATATGCAATTAATTGGGAGTAGAAGAGATTCTTTCAAGACATGGGCATGGAACTGTCTAGGGAAAAGAAAGTGGATTCTTTGATGAGAGTCTCTATGGAAAAGGTGCTTCTTCTACCTTCAATCAAAATGAGCTCCTGTCAATCACCTCAGATCTCTGAAGGACGGGGCAGGGCCTTCATGCTTTCAATGAATGCCAGGTTAGAAAAAGACATACTTCCGTATGCAGTGTCTGTAGAGTCTGCATCCTGTATACTGTTGACTGTCTCACTCTTCTTCAGGTATCACTTCTGGTATCATTCCATCAGTATCTTTCCTTCACTCTTAAGGCAGACAAAATGCAAACCCTACATAGTACACACAGTGCTTGTCCTTATAGAATTTGTCAGAGGTGATGCTTTTGTGCTGATTTAAGACTTATTTATTTAATGATTATTGACCTGCCTAGGATTTAAGGCTCACTAAGACAGGGATCATGGTTTTTGTCTCACCCCTGAGCCTAGCCCTGACCATCTCATGGATAAATATACAATAAATATTGGGTAAGTAACAACATTGTGCAAAGTAGGAGAGTCATCATTGCTTAGTTGAAATTAAATGGTGCTAAAGAGGATTACAGGACCCAAAGGGAACATAAATGCTGAATTAATTTAACTGAGAAAGTGGCTGGTTCTGGATAGATGACCATAGAAAGTTTATGTTTGTTAAGGGAGAAATGAAAAGAAGGAAGACAGATTTTGGAAAACAAGTTTGAGAAGATAGGAAAGAAAGCTAGTGTGTGGCTATGTAAACTAGATTATAAAACATGAATAGTTAAGAGCTGAACTGACTGTGTGGAAAGACAGGATAAACTTACTCTAAAGAATTGTAAGGCATGTGCTAATAAACAGAGTCATTGGTATTATGCTCATGACATGAATACTTTCTTCTAAGAGCATGTCGGAATCGTATACTTTAAGCAAAGGAGGACATATGACATGCATGAGATAAAGTTTGAAACAGGAAACTAAAATTACAACTACTTCAGCTATTTTGAGCATAGAGTGATTTAAGGGAGGACTAGGTAATTTAAAAATGGTTACACGAGTTGGAGAAATGAGCTCTGAAAGGAGACTCTATGGCTGCCTGTGAGTGTGTCTCAATATCTAGCTCATCTCTCTCTCCCTCTCTCTCGCTCTCTCCCTCTCCCTCTCTCTGTCTCTTTCTCTTTTTTCCTCTCTCTCTCACAAACACACACCACACATACCACACACACACACTCTCACACACACACGGGAGGAGGAAGGGGGTAAGTACCATATTATGCCAAAGGGCAAGAGGCTTGATAAGACCACTCCATGGTATTCACCACTTTGTTAATTCTATGATGGTATGCTAGTGAATATGGATTTATGAGTGATTGAATGACTCTGGGAAAAAAAGAAAATGCCGCTGATCACTAACCCTCAGTTTCTAGCATCTGAGCTAAGCATCCTTTCGACTGAGACAGCAAATTCGGCAGACCTCACAAAAAAAAAACTGTCTCCTTCCAGGTTAGTGTGTAATCATATATTCCCTTTAAAGTAGATGATCAATGTGTTTTTAGAAATCCTTCAGAAGTTGCACTTATACTGTGGCAGCATTTGACTTCTCGTTTCAAGTTGGTATTGCAAGTGCAGTGTACCTTCTGAATTATTTTCCTTCTAAAGAAATGAGAAAAAGAGTTATGAATAAAATAAACCCTAACTGCTGAACGAATACCATCATGGTGTTTTAGTTGCTCAAAATCACCCCTAAATGTTGGATGTGATCACCACAGTTTCATAATTTTAAAATGTCAGTAAGGAAATATTGCCTACGGGCATTACCTTTCTAAGAGTACAATACACAGCTGTTAATCACCAAATCCATTCATCCAGTTTACATAAAGCCATAGCCAGTCTGCTGCCTACATTCCGGCCTACATTTTGCTTTTTACAGTCCTTCCATTTGGACTAAAAACCAGGATCCTTGCCAGTAACAACCACCTCCAATGTTTTCAATATTGCTACAATCACCCTGGCAACGCAGAAGACAGGACATAAATAGTTGCTCTGCCAAGCGTATCTATTGCTTTGTTATGCTTGTGGGAGGTAGTGTTGTCAAGGGGAGTTTAGACAAAAGTTAAAAGTAAATTTTGACCTATTAATGGCAAGATATTATTAAAAAGTATACTTGTGTTTTATTTATGTAAACAAGTATGCAGAAATGCAAACAAAATATAAACTCCATCGTGGTTGGGAAAATTCTTATCTTTTTCTCAGCACAAAGGACCAGCATATCATCAGTAAATGCCTTTTAGATGGGTGGAATTGTCTAATATAAGTATGTTTTTAAAATCAAAGCTGAAAGTTTAACATAATGTATATCATTGCTTTAGTAATACCAAAACAGTTTTTAAAGCCAAGGTTGGCCGTGTAATTCAACAGGGAGAGAGCTTGCCTAACATGCATGATGCCCTGCATTTCACTAATGGAACTCCTTAAACCATATAGAGTGACATATACACCTTACATCCAGCACTGGGCAGAAAGAAGGAGGAGAATCAGAAATTAGGGCTATTTTTGGCTACATAATGAGTTTGAAGCCACCCTCATCTATATGAGGCCTTGTAGTAAAAGAAATGGCAACCACAATCTAGAATAGGTTTTTTTTTTTTTTTTTAAATCACAGAATTGTTAATGGATATAGAGTTAATTCATTTCTTTATTTTAGTAAACTATTGAAATATGAGATAATGTGAATAATCAGAAACAATGCCACTGGGCACTATCAACATTGTGTTGCTGAAGATAAAATACTTACTTTTCATCATTTTATGGCACTTAGTCTCCCAACCCCTTAATCCACAACACATATGGTAGATATTTCGCTAAGAAAAACCTAGACCCCAAGAGGTCAAAACAATGTAGGATGATTCTTCCGATAGTCAGGGTAGAACCAGGCCTATCCTAAACTAATGATTAGCAGGTCACATGATAACTCTCTAGGTGTCCCTTACAATCCCCCAATGCTCCCAATCCTTTCTGGAGTTAGAAAACAAACATCACGATCATATTATAGTGGCAGCTCAGTTTTACTTTCTTTAAGTGTCTGCCATCAATTTTCCTTAACAGTGATCCTGGCATTTTCCCCATGATTTGAAGACTCTATTTTCAAAGGACAGTGGTGGTGGGAAGGAAAGCATCAGGGAGCTCACATGCTAGTACCAAAGAATTCTTTTCTAAATCAAACAGATTTTTGGAAGCAGTCATATACTCGATGTATTTACATCACCTCAGAAAGAATAACCTGATATAAGCCAAGCATCTGAGTGAGAGGCTACCATGGAAACAGAGATGCATTATTGACCTTCCATTCAAGCAAACAGCTTGGCACATAGAAAGAACATGGAATTTAGAAATAGAGAATTCAAGTTTCCAATTTCACTTCAACATTTACTCTTCTCTCACTTGGGCAGATTACTTTGAGTTTGACTTGTCAAGTAAAAGAAAATGTATAATAATAACAATAGCAACATTTGGCTTTCTAGGATACTAAGGCTTAAATTGGTCATGTAAGATTATATCAGTGCTGAAATTGCAGCGATCTTAACATGTATAAGGATATTCTATGATTTGTGAAACAAAAATTCACATTAAAAAACATTTATTAAGATACATTTGTATTGTGAAATGTAGCAATGTAAATTATTCATGATTATAATGACATCTTGATTATTATGCTTATCCCATGACACAATATAGAATATACGTTACAATGTTTTAATTTTACAAAAGAAAAATTTAACATAGAAATGAAAAAGGATTATAGCAAAGGTAAAATAAAAAGATTCTTAAAATTAGACATAAACTCTTATCATGTAAGGATTGTATTTTTCAGTACTCTTGGGTATGACTATGTAGCATGCAGTTTTAGCATGTACTACATGACTTTATGTTATCGTCAGTCTGTATTCCTTTTTTTGTTGTTGTTTTGTTTTTTGAGACAGAGTTTCTCTGTGTAGCCCTGGCTATCCTGGAACTCACTCTGTAGACCAGGCTGGCCTCGAACTCAGAAATCCACCTGTCTCTGGCTCCCAAGTTCTGGGATTAAAGGCGTGCGCCACCACCACCGCCTAGCTTAGCCTGTATTCTTAATGGAATGGAATGAAGAGGAATACTAGTGCTTTTTTGTTGTTTACTTGTTTGTCCTAGCAAACTCTAGGCTCAGTCTGTACATAACAGATTTGTGGTGTTTAGTAGAGTAAAGATCAAGAGGATACTATCACAAAATCCATGCTTTATTACAAGGATTATGGGAGTTCCACAAATACTGTGAAAGATAATAATTTGCAGAAAAAAGTATAAATGTTAGTCTGACAACAAACAAGTGACACAAACCACTTGAGAGGTCTGTGAAAGAACAAACTGTGTCATCCTCTGATACTATAATAAATACTATCTTTAAGACAAATAAAATAACACACACACACACAAACTTCTGAAGGTGGAGATTTATGATAAAGGTTCTAGCATTCAGTAGTCTTGATAGGGTTCTAGTGACTGCTCTCCTTTTAGATTGTAGATGACAGCCTTCTTCCTGTGATGTGTGAGAGAGATGGATAGGTAGATGGATGGATGGGTGGATGGATGGATGGATAAATAGATAGATAGATAGATAGATAGATAGATAGATAGATAGATAGATTAAATAGATAATAGATGATAGATAGATAGATAGATAGATAGATAGATAGATAGATAGATAAAAATAAATAGAGAAATAATAGAGATAGATTGACAGATAATAGAAAGGAAGATGGATAGATAAATGATAGAGATAGATTGACAGATAATAGAAAGGAAGATGGATAGATAAATGATAGAGATAGATTGACAGATAATAGAAAGGAAGATGGATAGATAAATGATAGATAGATAGATAGATAGATAGATAGATAGACAGATAGACAGACAGATAGATAATTTATGAACATAATGATCATTATGGTTATCTTATGACAGAATACAGTCACAGAAAACACACTGTCATTTTTTAGTTTCATTTATTATTATTATTTAGTTTATTTATTTACATTCCAAATATTGTCCCCTTTTCTGATCCCCTTCCCCCAAATTCTTTACCCCATCTTCCCTCCCCTTTGCTTCTGAGAGGGTGGTTACCCACCCACCATCCCAATCCAACTTCACCTTGCTAACATCCCCCTTCCCAAGGGCATCAAGTATCTAGAGGATTAAGCGCATCCTTTCCCACTAAGGTCAAATAAGGCAGACCTTTGCTACATATGTAGTGGGGGTTGTAAGCCAGCCCATATATGTTCTTTGGTTGGTGGCTTAGCCTCTGGAAACTCTAAGGGGTCCAGTTAGTTGATACTGTTGTTCTTCCTATGAGATTACCATCTCCTTCAGCTCCTTCAATTCTTCCCCTAGCTCTTCCATAGGGGTCCCCAATCTTGGTCCAAAGGGTGGCTGTAAATAACACTATCTGTCTCAGTCAGCCACTGGTAGAGCCACTCCGAGGACAGACATGCTAGGCTCCTGTCTATAAGCACAACAGCACCCTTCACAATAGTCACAAATAATATAAAATATCTTGATGTAACACTAACCAAGCAAGAGGAAGATTTGTATGAGAAGAACTTCAAGTCCTCATGGAAAGAAATCAAAGACCTCAGGAGATAGAAAGATCTCCCATGCTCTTGGATTAGTAGGATTAACATAGTAAAAATGGCCATCGTACCAAAAGCAATCTACAGACTCAATGCAATCCCCATCAAAATTCCAACACAATTCTTCACAGACATGAAAAGAGCAATCCTCAACTTCATGTGGAATAACAACAACAACAACAACAGATAATGAAAACAGTTCTCAACAATTAAAGAACATCTGGAGGAATCATCATCCTTATCATTTCTTATAAGGCCCTAATCACAACCACATCATGAGTGTTCCACCATCTGAATTTAAGTATTTCTCAAAAGTCTCAAAGTTTTATCTCCATTGTTATCTCCTTGAGAGTTCAGGCTCTTGCATCTGGGCTTTGCAGAAGCACAGGCATTCCATCCACAGAGAAGAGAGAACTCAGTGGCTTGCTCTCAAATAGAATGAAGTTGATGGTACTTTGTTTTAATAAAACTAAACTGAATTTACCATGAAAGCAATTACCTAAACCATCGTGTTTACTTCTCTAAATGTCCTTGAAAACATCCAACAGCACAAAAATGAATTCAATCTCTTGGTGGAAATCATAAGATGTAAAGGCTACATACGTGAAAATAGATAACTGAGGCTAAACTACTACTCTTGTCAGCAGCCACACATGGTGAAAAGAAGCCAGAAGTTAGGAAGCAAGGGATATAATAAATAAGCAGAAGACTGTCGGACACTGGGAGAAATAAGAACAAAGAGCATAAAGGCACAAAAGGATGGGAAGGAAAGGGGAGGCATGTTCAGTAGAAGCTTAAAACAACATCAGGTGTAACAACGGCTACCGGAGCACAGTCAGTTGCAAAGTTAACTGAAGATAGAGAATATACAGGCCTGTGGAGGAGGAGGGGACTCTGACATTAGCATCCAGGGTCAGGATTCAACAAAGACTTTATGAATGGACAGAATTTCTAGATAGCAGATTTCTCATGTTCAAAATGAGTGTTTCTGACTTATTTTTCTCTGAGGCAACTTTCAGCTTAGCGCACGTACACACACAAGACTTTATTAATGAACAGAGTTCATATAGTGTGTGTGTGTGTGTGTGTGTGTGTGTGTGTGTGTGTGTGTGTGTGTTCATGTAAACCATCCATTGACTTGGCTCTTATACTCCCACATTCCATCAGTTCAGGAGAAAGGAGGAGTAAGGAAGAGTAGATACCGTCATCTCCAACGTTTTCCTGGACAGACTCCCTTCCTGAGCCAATGAAATAGTTGTCAACTATGGAAGTTTGGAAGTTCCAAAACTTTCTTTGAGTGTCTCTGACCTCCAGTCAGCCACAAAAATTTGAATTCCTTGCTTTTTAGACACAGAGCTTGAGGTCCACCAGGTGGCGCCAAAACTACAGCCGGCGCCTTAAGATGCGTCCAGAGGCTAACATCGGAAATTCGGAGTCAGCTCCCGTACCTAGTAACAAGAAACAACCCTGTTCTGTGTAGTTGAAAGCACAGTTCTTGGATTCCTTCAGGGCTTTTCTGTGGATATACTCTTTCTCTTTGCTAATTGGTATTTCCTTCTTAGGAGATAGGCATCTTTAGGCTGTGGGTGCAAGCCCAAGGTCAAAAAAAAAAAAAAAAAAAAAAAAAAAAAGGGAGAATGAGGCATGGGCATGCGTTCAGGGGCAGCCTGGGCTACTGATTGTTAAATGAGCTGTATTCTTCATACCTTTCTGTTTTCTGATTTTTAAATTTTAAAGAAAACCAAGTGAAAGTTTTATAAATTCCCAGAGCCAGGCATGGTCAACACAGTATATTTAATAAAATGGTGTCAAATACTAACTACATTCAACCTAAGGATGAATAGCTAAGCAGCGCCCAAGCTCCCAGAGGTCATTATGCTTAGCATTCGCCGAAGGATGCTAGACCACAAATACCATAATGAGCTCTGGACACACACGCTTCTTCTTGGAGCTATTAGGGATCTGCCTCTTGGAATTTTGTCTAAGATGAACAGGTACACAGAAAAATCATTCCTTCTTGTCTTTTTTCAAAGGCAGGGGACATCTGAGGCCAGGGTGTTTGTTGTGATTAAGTAATATTGGTGAGCAATGTTGAAGGGTATACCTCAGGACATCAGTGTATTCGTGACGGTTTTCACACCCCTACTGATGTGAAGGAACCTATGATTTGTTAACCCACTGTATGTTCGGTATGCTATTGAAAGAAACCATTCCTCTAGACTCCAACAGGGATACAATGTTGCTGTATGTATATTTACATATATACATACAGTTGTAAAATAGTTTTTTACATGCTAAGCTGAAAGTTGCCTTAGAGGAAAATAAATGAGAATCATTCATTTTGAACATGAGAAATCTGCTGTGTAGGAAAAAAAAATCTCATTGTACAACCCAGGTAGAAGAGAAAGTGTTAGAGAAGGAAGGTTTGCTGGTATTTGCCTCTTTTAAGATTTGTTAATTTTATGAATCCACTGTTGCTGTCTTCAGGCACACCAGAAGAGGGCATCAGATCCCATTACAGATGGCTGTGATCCACCATGTGGTTGCTGGGAATTGAACTCAGGACCTCTGGGAGAACAATTAATGATCTAGATCAGTGAATCACCTCTCCAGCCTGGTGTTTGCCTCTTAAACCAGCAATTTAACAACTCATTTTGACAAGTAGAGAGATTCGGATATTAGCTCTCTGGTGTCATGTGGGAACAATTCCTCTGATAGGCCCTTCCACTGCCTAATTCTGGGGTTAGATTTACCTAAGTTCCATTTTCTGGAGGCTCTCTTATCAAAGGGATAAGTGGTGGAGGTTTTTTGGTTATTATTGATGGTGTTGTTGTTCGTTTTGTTGTTTGTTTTGCTTTGGTCAGAAAAGTGTAAATGTTCAAGCTCAAAGTGAAGAGAACCACACTGTGAATTTAAAATCACTGATCTCTTATGTGGTCTGGGGCTAATTGCTTGCTCTCTTGTTCAATTTCCTTGTGTACTTGTTCCTTTAAAAGGAGCAGAAAAAATACCTCTTCCATGTGGGCATGTTTGAATGTGATCACTGTGCTTATGATGGAGTCTGATACTTCAGACACCTTGAGCAGAGTTAGTTATTGTCACTGTCATTGCCATCCCACTGTCCTCCCAACATTATTCAAGGTAAGTTTACTCTAATCTGCCATATTAATATAAACTGAATATAAAATCTTAAAACACAACTTGAGACCTCAAATGTTGGTTCTATAAATTCTCAGTACTATGTACAAAATGAGAGAGACAGAGTAATGGTTGACAAAAGACTAGAGCAATGGGGATATTAGAAATAACACTACTCACCATTATATAAAACAAGAAGAAGCATAAAGCTTGCAAGTCATGTAGCTACTTAACTCCATTTGAAGAAAACATATTTTGAAGTGCTTTAAGATTTTATTATTACATGTTCATTGTAGTGATCCAAGAAGACATTTAAATATTCAAATGCAAACTTAACTATCTGCTTTAAAAAATTCTACCACCTGTAGAGAGCTGTTTTGTGTATGTTTCACAAACTTTGAAGAAAAGATATTGGCTCTGTAAATTTTTTCCAAATCTTTTCTTTACATTTATTAAGATATGAGGAAAGTAAGAGAGTATGTCATATTCAAGAGACATAGTCAGGGTACAGTGTTAAAGGCTGAAAACTGGTAAGCTCCTGTAAGACTTCTAGGTAGGGCAAAAGCCTGGTGTGTTCTAGGAGTGTTAGGGCTGGGGGTTCCACTGAACTAAATTAACATAAAGAAATATGGCTAGTGAGAATCTAAAGATGATGGTAGCTTAGTTCAGGCGGTGAAGCTGAAAAAAAATGCTACTTGATGTGGATCTATTTAAAAATTATATCCCAAAAGATTGGTGTGTGATGAATGGGGACTGAGCTTTGCTAAGCAACCAAGTCACCAGCTAAGGGGGCCCAAGTTTTGTATGTGGATAAAGATAAGACAGAAACTGTTGTTTACTGGTTTAGGGAGGACTACAAAGTAATCTTATTTGTAGGAAGTAGAGAACATCTAAATTTCAGAGGGACCCCATACCCTCATACACTACACAGTGGAGTCAGAGTTAAGATCTGCCCCTATTATCTGGAGTTCCACAGAGACCTCTGGGATACAAATAGAAATGGAGGCCCTTCAGCACATTGTGGTCTTTCAAATCTTAAGAATGAACAAGATCACCTGGGGAAGCTAGGCAGAAGGAGTTTGAAGATGTGAGATATTCAGGTGGATGGAGGCTGCAAAACCAGCAGAAGCCTGTGAAGCCTGCAAGAGGGAAAACAGGAAAGGCTCCAGCCCGCCATTTGGAAGTTTGGGAAAAGCTAATACATAAAGTCTATTTCCGCATCTCAGCCTTTATGTGATACATCTTCAGGCAATACATCTTTCAAATACTGTAGCAAGTACAAAGATTTTATTTCCAGTTAAAGGCACGGGCCTGCATCATAAGGTTAGAAGCACACCAAGTATCATTTTCTTTCTTGTCTTAAGAATTTTAAGTTCCAGTGAAGATTCCATGATGCAAGGAGCACATCAAAGTGAATTGCAATTAGTTCTAAAATAGCATGGCACAGCGACACATATGAAGGGATAGTTACCCCGGCTTCAGGAACTTAGAGTGAAAAAGTCTAAAAAACAGAGAGACTGCAGATGGGGTGTGTTGAGAAACACTGTCTCCCATACATGGCCTGGCACCCATGAAGTCACTGCGGCTATGGGTACCTGTTCAAGATTGAGACAACAACAGTCAACATTTCTGAAGAAAGCACAACATGGACTGAAAAGACTTAGTAGACAGAAAAGTGAAGAAGAGACGTGCATGTGGGCAAAGCATGTTTTGGGGTATGTCTAGGCGATGTACAGCGGTGTGCCCTTCTCTCTGGTTCATTGTAAATGGAGAGCATGTGGGAGGCAAGGGGGGGGGGCTCTAAACAAGAAAAGTAAACATTTCTACAAAAAAAATTAAAAGTGTCTGCAATATTTGAAGGGAAAGTAAAATCTTCTCGCCTCTTGTTCTGACCAGGTTCCCAGAATGAGCATGTGTATGTCTTAGAGGTCCAGAGCAGTTCTGGTAACTTCTGGCAAGTGTTTGAGCTGAAACTGGCTCGGTCTTAAATGTGAAAGAAATGAGTCCATAACCACAATATTTAATCCAGATACCGTCAAACAATCGTGCTCCTTTGACTTGAGGGATTGTTTTGGCATCCACAGTCTATCTCATCTATAACCCCGCAAAGAATTGATTTTGAATCAGAAGCACTTTAGGCAAATTGTGAAGCTCTGAGCCACACTTAATGCTGAGAGAGGGCCAGAGTGTGAAGCACTGAGAAGTCAGCAGTATTTCAGAGCTCTGACAAGGGGCACGGACAGTCTTGGCAGCAAGTAGACCAGACTGTTGGCCCAGAGTGCCCAGTACACTCCCCTGGCTTTCTGTCTTCTTTCCTCCTCCAACAAATACCTTTCCCCTGGTGAGTACTTTCCTGGTCAGAATATCTTTCTATTTTAAAACTCAGAATAACTGCTGTACCTTCTCTTAAAAGGATTTTAGAAAGGTGGGTCTAGTGGCTCATGCCTATAACTTAAGCACTCTGGAGGCTGAAGCAGGAGGATCTCAAGTCTAACTTCAAGGTCAGCCTAAGCTGGGTAGTGAGACTCTGTCCAAAAAAATAAAAAATAAAAAATAAATAATAAAATTAAATTAAATTAAAACAAAATAAAAATTAGCAACAAAGCTGAATCAGAAAGAGACATAAGAATGATGATTCTCTGATGAAAATGACATCCACTGTTTGCCTTTCTCGCCTTCTTAACTTTTAAAATTATCTATTTTTTAAGATTTATTTATTTGTTACATATACAGTGTTCTGTCTTCATGTACACCTACAGGACAAAAGATGATATAATTATAGATAATGAGCCACCATGTGGTTGCTGGGAATTGAACTCAAGACCTCTGGAAGACCAGCCAGTGCTCCTAATCTCTGAACCATCTCTCCAGCCCAAATTATCTATTTTTTAAAAAAATGTTTTAATTATTCTTTATGAGTTGCACATCTAGCACCCCAGTCCCACTCATCCCACAATTTTCTCATATCTGCCCTACACCCTCTGCCCTTTGAAACCTCCTCCCCCCCAAAAAAATTAAAAGCACACAAGCAAACAAAAAATAAAGAAAACAAAAGGCACAGAAAACATTTCATCATAGAAGCTGTAGTGTGTCACAGTGTGTCCCACAGAATACCGCTGTGTCCACACAATCTCACTTGCGATAAATTCATTGCGATAAGTCGTTGTTCTGTCTTGAGGTCTCTGGCTTCTGTGACACCATCAACATCAAATCCTCACCAGGACACCTCCAGGTTATCTGTGTTTCTGTGTGTCATGGAGATCCTGCAGCTTTGGCCTGACACCACTCTTAACCTTTCAAAGTTCCCTCCTTTCCCCCTCTTTTTTTCAGTAAGAATGATTTGGCACCTTTTTTGTATCTTATGCAGCATTCACTATAGCTCTGTTTCCCAGGATGAACACATAACTTTGACCTAATTAATCTGAGAGTCAAATTTTGTTGGATTCTGTGGTGAATTCTTACTCGGCAAACATGCAGGTTGTGGCAGTGTGTGTGTGTATGTGCACATTTGCACAGGTAAGTTGCTGTGTGTACTGAGGTCAGAGAAAACAGTCATGTATTTATTCTCTCTTTCCCTTGTGGGTC
This sequence comes from Arvicanthis niloticus, assembly GCF_011762505.2. Taxonomy (NCBI): domain Eukaryota; kingdom Metazoa; phylum Chordata; class Mammalia; order Rodentia; family Muridae; genus Arvicanthis; species Arvicanthis niloticus. The sequence goes on from NC_047672.1 coordinate 66,548,901, forward strand.
CTGGGGATCAAACTCAGGTCATCAATTTTGCCTGCAAATACCTTTTTTTTTTTTTTGATTCCGGGTCATTTAGGTGACCCAGCCTTAGGGCTTTGCATAGTCTACATGGGGATTAAGTTATTTCTTTCCTTTCATTTTCCAGTAGATATAAGTAGGTGGCCTACATATGATGGTAAGCAGAGTCATGTCTGAAGATAAAGTCCAGGGTACAAAACCAGGAAGAAACTGGCATTCTTCCAGATGCTACAAAGACAATGCAAACCCCGGGTATTTTCAGTTATGAGCATCTGAAATTTTATGTCAGGTCTGAGTCATTTTTAACTAAATAAATCATCAAATACTCCAAAATTGTCTTAATAATTAGTTGGACTTTTTCATCCAACCCACACTAAACCTTGGGAGATGCTCTACCTGCAGGGAGAGTCCTCACTTCAGGGTGCTACATGGACTCTTTTGTTACCTCCAAACTTCTTCCCCATCATCACACAGCCTGACTTAATCTTTGTAATTGCTAAATAGGGGCTTACTTAGTTATCCCACTATCTGAATTGCTTTGCAAATAGTATAATTAGCAAGCCTATGAGAGAGGAACTGTTTGCATCTTCTTTTGTAGGCCACCTAACTTTACTGCAGTCACAGTGAGAGAAAAGGACGAGGAAAGGACAATACCAGTCCCTACTGACTCCTAACACGTGCCTATTGTTCCTCAGCCCTGCCTCACCAAGGCACCCAGAGCTAACAAATGAACACCCTCAGAGAATATGAATTTTGTCTGACTTGCTACTCAGTGTTTTAGAGCTTTATGGGGGATGCTAACATTTCTGGTACACTGGAAGCAGTGTGATTCATGTAAAAGACCAACACTTATCTTCACCTCCCAAATTCAACTCCCTTTAAGGCCTCTTTGGCTTCTGTATTATGTTTACTAGAAAGAAATGAATACTTCTACAGATTTACTGCAAAAATCCATTTTGATACACATTTACGTTATAGATATTTGCTGAGACGAGAGTTGGCACCATGGCTCATGAAACCATGAATAATATAAGAAATGGATTGTAATACAAGCAAGGGTATTTCAATTTAAATAGAGGCAAATGACTTGATCTTAGCTCCTTATTCTTGCTAAACTAAGAGAAAATAAGAAAGAATGCGCTATAATGTCTACTTCTACTTGCCTTGGATAAACTTAGTAAGGTAAAATTGTTTGTTTACATGTTGTCTGTCTCCAAGAAGTGTATGTGACTTCAAACCTGGTTCTTTAACTTGTGTCGATAATCTGCTTCTCATTTTGCTCCCTGCTCTTGTTCCTGTTCATCCCAGAACTCATGTCTAGCTGATGGTGCTTCCAGATCCATCTTGCTTTTAGAGGTTTGAATGGGCAAAAACCAGAACAATGTTATAATAATATCCTAAATGTTATGGGGAAAACACTGCTTTTAAAAATCGAAGAATTTTAAAACGTATTTCTTTTCATGCGTTTTTGTCCTTTGTGTCTTCTTGGAGGAACCAGATCATCCATGCTCCATACCTCTTCCCATCCCCATTTACATCTTTCCTGGTTACTGTTCCATGGAGTATAAATTCAGTGTGTGTTCCAGCTATAGCAAACAGATATTTAAGCTGTCATTTTATATTTTCCTTGGGGACAATTAAAAACCTTTACCCTGAAATCTCAAAATAAGTTTAAACACTTTAAAAATAGTTAATCTTTGTTCACATTTCTGATAAATATAATAATAGCATCTAAGTGTTTCTCCCGCCTTCGTGGTATTTTTTTTAAGTTGTCCTCGTGTCTATTTTGTTGTGTTTTGAAACTCAAGAGCTTTTCTCTAAATAAAAATTTTAAAATATATGTAAAATTTTACTACATTCAGCATAGCCTAAAAGACATTTGGCTCTCTCCACATATTCTTGAGTGTTAGCATTTTGTCTAGGCTCCGCCCCACAGTTACCTGGCAACATTCAGGTATGCCTGACTCACTATAAAAGGGCTGCTCACCCTGTCCTCTCCCCTTCTTGCTTTTTCTCTGTCCCATCACCCCCTTCCTTCTCTCTCCCCATTTCTCTCCCACCTCTCTCTCCACATGCTTATTGGTAGCCTCTACTCCCCACCCCTCTCTCTCTCTCCCTCTTTCTCTGTCTCTACTACCCTCTCAACTCCCCTTCCCATGCCATGAATAAACTCTGTACTACACTGATGTGTGGCTGGTCCCTCAGGGAGAAAAGATGACCCAGCATGGGCCCTCGGAGGCACCCCTTTCCCCAACACCTGACTGCACATCCACACAATGTGTTCCTTTTCTCCTTATCTTTTCATAGAACACAGCATAAAGGCTTTCTAAAAGTTAATTTTCTCTTAAATATATACATTTCAACTAAGAACATTGAGTTATTAAAATGGTGAATATAGGAAATAAAATAAAACCACTTCACGATTCCATTGTTTAAGTTAGACAATTAAAGATCAACTAAACTCTTCCTTCATTATCAGAGAAAGTAAAGCAACATCCCTCCATTTCATCAGCAGTATGTGAATCTACAATTAACGCTTGGGTTTTATGTCCCACCAGAACAATGAGAATGAGTCGTTACCCTGAGTCTGAAACAATCCAATGACTGTAGGCATTTTTGATTCTTGAAAAACAACAGAAGTGTATTAATCTGTGCCTTTGATTAGATGGAAAACAGAATCTTGCTTCCAGAAGGATAATTCAACACAACAAGGGCCAGTAGCAGACCACACTGTGCTGAATCCTGAATGAGTTCCTTGATGGATTGTTTACTGTCGCTGTGTGATGTTGTCAAACTGAGGCACCAATCAGTGGGTTTTGATGAGTTTCTGGTTTGCACTACAGGGAGCAAACTCAAGGATCAGATGCCTTCTTTGAACCAGTTTCTCTATTATGCAATGACAACTTAATTACTCTTTCTCTAAGGCTAAAAAGATGCTCAACTTTCCTTTGTCTTTTTGTTCAGAAATTTCTAGCATTTCCACCGAATGCTCTGTAAGCCATTCATTTCCTTCTGGAATCCCATTCTTCTGACTTGACATTCTCTCATGGAGTAGAATCACATATGTGGTTATAAATGCCAATAATATTGATAATGTGGAAAATATACCAATAAAGTGAGAAATATATCTGCCTAGAATTCATGCTGTGTGTACAGCTAATCTCAGATTACTGAAAAAACAGATGAAATCTGTCAGACTCTCCTCAGAGAGGCTGACCTCTTCAGCAGGCTTCCGTGCAGCTAATCATTATTACCGAGGCTTTACTGCACACAAAGCTCTGACTGGCTGGCACACAGTGACAGATGACTCATTTTTATTACAGTCTGTTCTCCCGTAAGTCCAAAGGTTCTCCCCTCAATAGGCACACTAAATATGGCGATCCGAGTCTGTCTCCAGTCTGCCCCCATTTACTCTGCTTGTGCCGTGTTACACTCTCTGTTGTACTTTAAATAAAAATCAGACTCTATGTATTTTCTCCTTTGTCTTTAATGACATCAGTCATCATCACAAAGAAATGATGTCTATTAATAAGAGCATACTACATAACTTTTTAAGCTGTTAACTTGTATCCAAATTTACTTTATGAGCTATAATAAAGTCATAATTATCATAATTTGATTTTTTATTTGTATGTTATCAGATATAAAAAGTCAGAGTCTAAAATTATTGTTTACCCCTCATCTAGACATTCCAAGTATTAACATTTATGTAACTACAACAGAGTGATGGTAACAAGGAGATTAACATTGACTGCATGCTGTATTATGAGAGCACAACCCTTTTCAAGTTTCAATGATTTTCCCACTTAGGGCCTTTTACCAGTTCAGGATGCAAAGATGAATTGCCCCATGCATCCTACTATAATTATTCTATGGCTTTCGTTTCCATCATGACTTTGTGTCAATTTTTAAAAGGTAACAGCAAGTTATTTCATAGACTACATCCATTTCTGTGGTGTTTTATTAATTAAATTGTTCTATTTATTCATAATGATTCAAGAGAGGAGACATAGTTTCTTATTGCATGATTTTAGGACACGTTGACAGACACAAGTCAGAGACAACATTTGTACTTTTCTACTTAGTACTACAGGGTAGATTTTTTTCTACTTTACATAAAGAATTATTTATGATAGTCTGCTTTTTTTTTTTTTTTTTTTTTTTTTTTTTTTTGCTTTAAAAATCAGTGATTTACAGGAGTCTCCTTGGAGGAGAGTGGCTATGTGGACACTAATCATAATTACAAATTAAATGTACCTGGATATGCCAGGGTGGCCAGCTTTAATGGTAGAAACTCTGTGTGGTGAACTTCCCAGGACATGCATCCTTTAATGCCTGGAGAGGACACTTTTCCAGCCTGCCCTCAATACATGCACAGCACCAAAGAGTAAGCAAGTGAAATAATTAAATTTTTACTAAGCATTTCAGTCTGTACTTGGGATAGATACTAGTGGAGGATGGTTTTCTCCTAAAATCCAACAAACTGTCCAGTCAATACACTTGGCCTTCTTCAAACAGGAAAGTGTTTATTTACTCTTGAAAAGCTTCCTTCTTTTTCCTCCGGGCAGAAGGCATCCAGATGCCACCATCTCCTTTCCCTTTCCCCTCCCCTTCCTAAAGTACAGTGGTCATCAATAGCAATGACAGTTGTGGCTAAGCACCAACAAAGCCAGTTTCTCTCTCTCAGGGAAGAAGGTTGTACCTCCTCTTGGCTCTCAGAACTCTACAGGCTCCGAGAAATTTCTCTGGTAATCATCTACAGAAATGAGTCAAAAAAGTATGTCTTTGAAAATTCTTCTTTTGAGAGAATGGGATTCTTTGTGTTACTGATCCATTGAATTCGCTCACATCTTGGAGACAATTATGAAAGAAACACCAGGTTGTGTGCAATTTAGTTGTTGATTTAACAGTGATCAACTAACTTTAGCTATTTATCATGGAACTAACTCAATGCTACATTAATTACATCTATATATTCAGCTGCTAAAGTTTCCATATGTATTCTTTTTAAAGAGCTGCACTTGGGATTGGAAAGAGGCAGTTGGTAAAGTGTTGGCTGTGCAAGCACAATCCCCTGAACCCATGTAGAGAGCAAGCTATGTTAGGGCTTCCTGGCTTTCCATTCAAGCCTTATCAATGCGCCATGGGTCCCAATGAAACACCCTGTCTCACAAAAATAAAGTGGAAAGTTTCCAAAGAACAATACCCATGTTGACTTCTGGTTTCCACATTTCTCAACATATGCACCCAAATATGCATGAACACACATAAACACACAAAGTAAAAACTAGTAAATGAACTGTGCTCAAAAACATAAATACTTACAAAATGGTGTTAAGTTAACTTAAGGTTATAAGAATTTAAAAGGAGAAAATAAAGTTTTTATTCAAACAGTCATAGGAAAATAGTATAATATACATACACATAATATTTGCAAATATGTTTTATTTGAACATAAATTTGAAAAAAAATATAGGACAATGTTATGAAAAGGAGAAAATGTAGTGACGTTTATGTAGCAGAGATACTACACTGTGACACACAATCTAGTTGTCACACACACAGGAAAATCTGACCTGATCCTCACAGGCAGGTACATAGAGATTCATCTGTGTGGGTCTATCAGTCCGATCCTTTGTTTCTCAGGCCAATTTGTGTGTGGGATGGTAGACAGGGGCAAAAACTAGGCCATGCAATTGACTTGGAAATATAAAACTTCTGAAAATAATATTGTATTTTTAGATTTATTAAAGCACATTTTCTGTTTTGCCAAAATAAAGATAGTAGATTCTCTAATAATTTCATTTAGCTGACTTTATACCAAAAGTGACGTGAACGTTGGAACCATATGTTCATGACATGGCATAATCTGATCAGAATAAAATAGTAGAGGGTTCTGGTTCACCACAACTTAATTACACATTCTTATTAGTACAGACATTCATAGCTTCCAGTCTTATATTTTATCTTATTTTTAATTAGTTTCAATAAGCCAGATGACAACGTTTGGCATGATCCTGTAGGCATTGCACAGAGAATGTAGTTATAAACTGACATAGCTATCGGTTACTAGTAGTAACAATGATTACATTACACATATTTTATCTTATAATATGTTAAAACATTTTGTCTTGGGTTTCTATTTGTCACACAGTTTTAAATTTGCATACTAAATTGATCATAGAACTTTATATTTATAAATGATTTAAATTCCTTGAAACCGAGTAGCATGCTTGCTATACTAACAGACAACATTGATGTTTATTGAAAGAATTAAATGAAGTAATATACACAAAAGGATCTTCACTTTTTGCTTATTGGTTATATATTCATTTTCTCTCTTCCTTTTTGTAAGGCAGAGGAGTGCTAATTTTTTTTTTTTTTGTCTTTTTCATCTAGTTATTTTGCTGAACACAAATTCACATGCCCCATAACAGGCTAAAATATCTCTGACCTCTATTACTCAAGTTTCCCCCTCCCCCATTTATTAGAGAGCTCTGTGAGTTATTATTCACAAATCATTATTTCTGACGCCATTCTCTGAGGTGTGAGCATCTGCTAGCTGCTAACAGAGGGTGCAGCTGTTGTTCAGAGACTGTCTATGTTGTGTTGCCAAGCAACCACTGCAAACCACATCCCAGGGCAGGTTGCTTGCCCAGGCGCACCTGCCTGCCGACCCAGCTATTTATTTAATTAAAAATCTGTTCCTGCACAACAACTTGGCCAGAAAGGCAACAGCAGTAATCGATTACAACTATATTAAATGACCTACCCTCATTGTTTCATTGACTATCCATTGCAAAGCAAAGGTGTCTCTGGCCACCGCCACTCAAGCTTAATGACTTTGCAAGAAGTATGTAAAAGCAAACTGCAGATAGATTCTATTTGCATTCAGAGGTGCTGAAAAACAATCTGTCAGGAACAGCACTGCATGTTAATATAATGTGCCCAAAATAAAATGTCTCATCCACAAGAGTGCTTCCACCAGGGTAACACTGCACTTGCATGCAATGGAAAGGGGGATTTAAAATATGTATGCACTGGTCACTGATAGCTGTTTTCTTAGTCCGAGTTGCTCTGTTTTTCCTGTCAGTTAAGAAAAAAATAATTGATCACTTTAGGTGCATTGGAGTCTACTCTTACAGCATTCTGGTGTCATTCTGTCCTTCCTGTTTTAAAAGTTGACAGAGTTCCTTTATGTCAACTATATTTTATGACAAATAAAAGTGTCAGGAATTAATGCCCATCACTGAAATTTCTTTTTCAAAACTGGGTGCATTGGCAATGCCTGTTTACCTGCCAATGGCATTCTGTTTTTTGAAGCACCTTCTAGGACAGCATAGACACACACACACACACACACACATTTTGAGGAGCAACTCTATCTAATACAACTTTTGAGAGTGAAAACAATTTGTCTTGCTTGCACCTCCATGATAGGTTTACTTTTAATGTTTGAGGTGAAGACTTCATTTTGAAACTCCAGAGCTAAAATATTCTTTCCTACTTTCTATGGCCACTGTTCAAGTCAACCAGGGTCTTTATTAACAATTTGGTGTAATGTGTATCATGTCATCAATGACAGCATAAATTATTATTTAAAATAATAGAATTAATTTACTTTGTATGGAATAAAGACTGCCTCACCAAAGAAAGCTTGGTTTCCAAAAACGTATCCAATAAAACATAAGTGACAGTAATTTTATGTGAAGGAAGGCTCAGATTAAAAGGATATAACAAAAATTTAAAAATAAATGTTCATATGTGTACCTGTTTATATGAATGAACCCAAAGTACTTTAATATTATAATCATAAAATTGAAACTAAGCTAAAAATGCCATTAACCAGCATACCAATATTCTTCCTGATTTTATGTGTTTCTTATTCTGTATAAACTTAGACATTTCAGTTTTCTATGCTTCCTTATGCTGCATTTATATTACACTTTCCTTGTTCTTGAGGTTTGCATTACTTCTACTGATTATCAACAATATTTAAAGGCTGGGTAATATGCCTCAGTGGTCCAGTACCAGTTCAGCATGTGCGAGGTCATAGGTTCAATTCTTACTCCACAGAAATAGACTAAATAAATAAAGCTTAACTTTAGTGGCTATCCTTATTTCTTTTCCCTTCCAAGGAAATGACACATGTCTGGAATCTTTTATTGAATGTATGCGGTGAGTTGAATAAGAAGGTTCCCCTCCCTAGGCTGGTACACTGGAGGACATTTGTCACTGGGGGTTGGCTTCAAGGTTTCAGATACTCAAACCAGGCCCAGTGTGGCTCTCTTCCTGGTACATGCTGATCCAGATGTAGAACTCTTGATTCCTTCTCCATCACCAGGTCCGCCTGTGTGTCACCGTACCTCCTGCCAGGATGAAAATGGCTAAACCCCTGAATTGTAAGCCAACTCCAACTAAATGTTTGCCTTTATAAGAGATGTCACATCATTTGGCATCTCTTCACAGCAGCAGAAACATTAAGACAGTGTATTTTGGTGACTCAGAGGTCACTTTAAGTTTATAACTGCTATAACTTCTTAATCCATATGACTCCTTAAAGCAAAAAGCAGTATTTACTAATAAATTTATTTTCTTTTAAGTTTGAACACGCCAGTGACAGGACACATAAAGTGCATGCAAAAATATAATTCTTTCACCAAGTTTTCAGTTTTTGTCTTTTAGTGTATCCATTCAAATCAATTAATTCTTTAAAGCCTGACTGATCTCCCATCCCTTATCAGCATCGTGTCTTTTGTAGTCTAGTTCCACCCTATCTGTATGCATTGATTCCTTGAGCTATTGGTTGAAGATTAGATTGTGCATCCATCCTTTCAGCAACTTCTAAGTCCGAGATTGTACTGAACAAAAGTGACAGGTTTCTTTGTCATACCAAAAGTTTCAAGAGCTACAATAGAAATTATTTATTAATATGGGATGAGAGTAAAATTTTCTCAATAGTGAATATAAATCACAAGTTATATAAAGAAGTTGCATTTCATGCCTGGAAGTAGTAATGTACCATATCAATTATTCTTCTAAACTCCATATTACCCAAGAAAGGTAAGCTTAGGTGATCTCTACAAGCACTTCACATTTTAGTATCCTGTATCAGATCTCTAAATTTCTCCCAAACATTCACCTTAGTCTCAGTTTTATCCTCATACTTCTAGATGTTTCCTCTAGAATATATGTAATTTACTTTTATATATTTTATGGAAGAGACTGAGTATATGAAAAATTAAATGGCCCATGATTAACATATGGTGTCATTATTATTACCATATAATTAGTTTTTCTTAATAGTCTTTTTCCTATTCTTACTGTCTTCACTGAGTTTGTATAATGATGGGAAGGTGCTTCTTGCCAACTCTCTCTTTCTCTCTGTCTCTGTCTCTCTTTCTTTATGTATGTGTGTATGTGTTTGTATGTGTGTGTGTGTGTAAGTGCATGTATGTGTGTTAGAAAGTGGTTCAGAAACTCTTTGAGTATCTTCCTAAATTATTCTCCACTTTAATACTTTTAAGACTAGGTCTCCTTCAACCTAGGGTGCAACAGCTCAACTCTCTAGACAAGCCCTGTCTTTGCATACCCCCAGAACTGGGATTTTCGTGAGAACACACTGTCTGTATCTGGTTTTTCTCATGCGTACTTGGCATCTAACTTGAATCTCTTGTTTACACAGCAAGCACTTATGGACTAAGATGTCTTCACAGCTCTAAAACAGAGCTCTTTCTTCCTTTTCATTTTTTTTAAAAAATTATTTATTTAGTTTGTGTGAGTGAAGTTAGTGTTTGTACATGTATAAGTCAGAAGACAATTGCAGAAACCAATTCTCTTCTCCCATTCTGTAGATTCTGGGGATGAAACTATCTGGCTTGGCAGCAAATATCTTTCCTATTGGACCATATTGCCTGCCAAGGCAGAACATTCTCAAACACACTGGTCAAGTTACATGCCTGCTAAGATTTCCTATGGCTCTGACTGCTTATAAAGTATTATCTTTACTGTTAAATATATGAATTTCAAAGAAACTAAAAAAAAAAAAAAAAAAAAAAAAAGGTCTTCATTGAGTGCTGGTTCTAATTACTTCTCTTTGGGCAAGACAGTGGTGGCATATGCCTTCAATCAAGCACTCGGAAGGCAGAGGCAGATGAATCTCTATGAGTTCAAGACCAGCCTGGTCTACAGTGGGAGTTCCAGAACAGCCCAAGGTTCACAGAGAAACTCTCACCAAAAAAAAAAAAAAAAATCCAAACAACAGCAAAACAAAAAACCAAAAAACAAGAACAACAAAAGCCAGCTCCTTCTTGAAATTTTATCCAGTCCCACCAATTACAATTTAGCACATTGCTCTACCTGTATTCTTGCCATGTTCTTTCACCTGACAAGCCACTGACACAATTTCTTGGTGATATGAATGTTTAAGAAACACATGGTACCTCACCATACCATCTTCATCAATCTGAGACTGTGGCCAACTTCAGCCTCCTTAATACCTTCTTCTCACTCATCTAGCCTGTATTCTTGTAACTAGCAGCGTATAAGGAAAGTGTAATATCTCAGAACAGAAGATGAAATACACACATTTTTGTACAAAACAACAAGGGGAGAATTATACTCACTGATAACAATGACTTCATTCTTTTCAGAGTAGGTATTTTCTAAACCTATACAATTAATAAAATATTAGGAAGTTATTATTAAAATGAGATCGCTTATGAATGAAAGTTTTCTAGTGGTTCTGATAATAAGCCAGGTTTAGCAATCCTTGAGGAATGAGACCTGAGAGAATAAAGATTAATATTCTATAAACATGTGAGGATTAGTATCTTATCATATTCCCTATCCCATATAGTCTAGAGCCTTTTAATATAATACTCTTTTCACATAATATATAAAATACACTTGCAGGAGATTATCTTCCCAGTGTAGATGGCTAGGTTTTGTTTGGGATCTGTAGTTGGATGGCTAGCAACCAGGTAAGTTCCTATCCCCCACTCCCTGACCCCATCCTCGAAAAGCAAGTCCCAAGGTACCACTTCTTTATCATTCTTCCCGAAGAACAGGATCAAGTAGTGATTTATTGTCAGCCCATGCAGAAGACAGGGTGTTAGGAGATTTATAGGGTGAAGAAGTTTCCTAAGATAAAAGAGAGAGGAAGCAGCAAACCATGGAGCTCTCTGCCCTCTGCTTCCTTCTTCCCAGCAGGGACCAGCCTGAGATTTTAGATAATCTACACTCAAGTCTCTAGCATGCTGTGCGTGGAGTACACAATGGTGATTCACATCCTTTACCACTTCAAGTTTAAAATCCAAAAACCATAAAACAAATACAAAAACACCTCTTTTATTGGTATTATTTGGTAGTTTACCAGGTGCTTGTTGAGCTAATGATAGGATGCTTTGTTATAGAGTCTACCAGCTCTTTAGTGTCAGAGAGATAAACAATAGGGGTTGTGTTTGTGAGTGTATAACATAATCTCTTAGAACCTTTCATACGATACAGAGATGTTAGCTAATACAATAGTATATATAATATATATGTTATGTAGTGTGTGTATCTGTGTGTGTGTGTTGTGTGTGTGTGTATAAAATCAACTTAGGTGCTTTTATCAACTTAGGTGACCCTGAAACATGGACAGTCCTATGTTCTAAGCTTGCATTTCATCTACAGCAAAGAAAATACTGTATGATCATTCCCCTGTCATGGAGTTGTTAAGTTTCTCATCCTTTGTTCTTAAAATGTTCACATACTACCTGGAGTTTGTAGGAAAATACCACTTAGCAAGTGACATCTGCCGTGCTAGCTCAGTTTCATTGAAACTGATAAGATATAGAAATTATTGATGAAATGTGAGTCCGTATTTGTACATGGCTACAACAAAAGTGGACTTATGCTGTGCTTAACAGAGCTATTCAACTCACAAATCATCCTCAAATCTCCTTTGCTCTTTCATGTATCGCTGTGGATAAGAATTGATTTTGACCATTTCCCATGCTACTTAAAAAACAAACAAAGAAACATTTCAAAGTAGCAGCCTCAAAGAGGAACCTGAGATGGATGTGTTTTTCTCCAAGCTGTTGTAAAGTATATTTATACAAATGATTCAGAGAAAGGTATTTTCAACAAAAGTCTGCACTGTATTATAGAGACCTCAGGGTAAATAAATGAAAATATGGTACCAGGAATTGCTCTCATTGTATGGTTATTGTGTATCTAACATAAAACCAGTAAGAAAAGAACACTTGCAACCTGATGGCCTTCCCGATACTGACTAGTAATGGACGCTAGAGATTTTCACTTCTGGTGCATCATTATTTCCATATACTGGGAAGGCGCTACTTTACTCTGACTTCTGAATATGTGACACTCTCTTACCTGACACAGTTTACTGCATAGTTTCAAACACTGGAATTTCTATTAATTTTAGAACTTCTCAAGTGTTCATCTTGGTGGCTATTACTTGTGTTTTGTCCATTTCCGCCATTCCCAGCTCCTAATGAATACTAACTGATTTATCAAATTTAGCAAAGTAAATCCTTTCAATCCACAGAAATGTGTCGAGCAAATGGGCTGGACCTGGAGCAAGAGTGAGGTTAAGAAGTGTCCAAATCCAGAAAATCTCATCTTGAGACCAGCCCGAGTAATGATCTATCCCTCCCTCTATACCACAATGAAACCCCACCTTCACCAGTGTTAAGGTAGTCAGCTGACTGATAGCCAAGTTATAGGTTTAAGCACCTGGAATTCCTCTTCATGAAAATGAAGCCTTCTCAGTACCTCAATACTAACCGATAATATACACTCATCCTGAACCCCCCTACACACTCCTCAACATTTATATAGCCCTTATTATCCCTGAATAAAGAAAGCTGTATCACTGAAAGCTGTTTTGGAGAAGGGTTATTTCTCCCTAGTACTCAAGACAACCAAGTACCTGCCAACCCATGCCACCAGGACAAGTCTTGTTCCTTTCATTCTGGCCCAGTGCACAATGCTACTTGAATAACCCCAAAGGCAGAGGGATATGACTTGTTTAGAGATTCTGGAAGTGTCCCACTATGAAAAATGAACTTTATTCCCAGTATGACCATTAGAGGACACCCAGTGAGTCTCAATTTAGTCTCTGTTTCTACACCAAGAAAGCAGATGTATTGATAGCTGTAACATCTGATGCATCCTGGAGTTATGACTTTTGAGCTACTTGAATTTTATCTTTGACAAGCAAGATATGCCCTAGCCTCCCTCCCCCCAAAAAATGGAACATAAGTTAACACTATTTCAAAATCAATAGATGCATCAGTGTTTGTTGGGAAGGATGTATTCATTCGTAATAAGCTGTTAAGATTGTTTTCTGTAGAGTTGGTGAAATAAACAAAACACTAGACAGGAATTTCTTTATGCAAAGCCTCATGATAGGTTTATTTTGAGCCTTCTATAATGACACTCACAGAGAAAACGTACTCTTGCTTATGAAAAGGGCTCTTGATCTTAATCCAGAGCAAGGGAAGAGCTGAGAATGACATACAAGGGTGGAGTGGACATTCAAGGGTTTCAGCCGCTCACAGTATGTTTCCCTTCCTTGCTGAGTGTAGTCTGATCTTCCTCTGGGAAACTCTATTCTCATTCCAAGCCTCAGAGGAATGAGTTTTCCCCTTCTTCCTTAACATACCTATAAAGGTGGGGTTTTTTGTTTTTGTTTTTTGTTTGTTTGATTGATTAACTAGGAGGGTAACCAACCAGAAGAGCCTCATCAGAGGAAACCTGAGGGTTTGCTGAGACAGAGTATTCAGAACTTAAAACACAGAATAGAAGCACCCAAGGTCCACCTTATCCTGAGAACTCTATGAGCTCACTCAGGGGAAATCACTCTCCAGCCAGATCCCAAATAAAAACTCAACTCAGGCAAATCCTGCAAGATTTCTCCTCTGTATCTTTTGCTCCTTTTGGGGCACTGGGGCCACATTCATGGTTTAAGTTCCCTATATGAGCTGAACTCTCAACCCAGCTTTTGCCCACCGACTTTACAAACATTGAAGGTGTCCTTTTCTTCTACAGTCATTTTGATTTGGGTCTTTGTAACTTTTAAGTAAACAATATTCAAGTAGAACAAACTGAAAATCTGTGTCAATATCTCAGTGTTTGTATTTTAATTTAGAAATTCATTTCACTTCCTTACAAAGTGTCTCTCAAAAAAATGGAATCTGTAATTACTTTTTTTCAAAATCTTCCTCAAATCTGTAAGTAGAATTGAAAATAATCACACATTACAAATAATTATGTCTTTATTAATATATGTATTTTATAATTTCAAATACATGCAATAACATTTATGTTGAAATACATATTAGATGATATTGTTGAGAACAGCACCGTCTAACACAACAGCACACAAGGTTAACTTTAAATTTGTTCAACTTAATTAAAATTAAATCAATTACAAAAGTATAAAATTAAAAAACTGACTTCTTCAGTGTGAACACATTTTGGAGTATCAAAAGCATATGGTGAGGAACAACCATATGGACAGAGCTTGTACAGAATATCTTCATCACGAAAAAGGTCTATGGTATAGCATTGGCCAAGACAACAGAATTCAATGAAAAGTGAAACAAAATGATCCTCTGGTCAAGGAGAGGCGCACTCACTAGGGGAACGTGGGAATGGACTTGGATCCAACTAGAGAAGGCCATTAGGATTTTTAGAGCATTAAACTTTTAGAAATGAAAGGAAGTTCAGACAGCAGGGGCATAGAATTCAAGATATCAGAAGGAATATCGGATGAAAGATCAGAAAGGACTTTCCAAAAGAAGTGTGTGCTTTAGTGTTGGACATGCTGTTATATTTTAAGAAAATAAAGAGAAAGGGTAGAAAACAAGATACATTGGCTTAATGCTTTTCATTTTTAAAATTTTTTGTTAAGGAATATTTGAAAACTAAGCGAGGAATATATGTGCTATAAATATATCTTCGAAGCACAACCAAAGAGCTCCATGATTTCAGGAACACCTGATTCCTTTTTTTTTTTGTGGCTTTAAATTTATTGTTTGAATGGTACAAATGTTGGAACACAATATGGTACTTTGATAGATGTATAAAATATGTAATCACTAATCAAGTGTATACGTTAATCAGATGTGTGAAATATGTAATTGATTATGTTTCCAAAAATATTTCTTATATTTTTATTAGTACATAGTGTGTTCAATGGCACACAGTTGACATTTTAATATATACACATACATATCACAAAAATATACCTATACTCTATAGGCCGATACAATGGAGGTGATCTTCACACCATTGTGTTGTGTTTGGAGGTGATGTCCATATTAATGTGAATGATCTCCATATCATCAGGTTGAGTATGCATTCTTACTTTCCAGGTAATCATGAAGAATGAACTAGGTTGTTCTGAACTTGTAGTTATCCCACTATTCTGTAGAATGCTAGCATAGATGACTTCCATCAGACTGATTTGGGTATCTTCCCTCTAGCCTTCTCCATCTCTCTTCCCCTCCTAGAGGCCTCTATTCTAATTGACATGACTTTATGATTTTTTCTTTTCTTTTTTTCCTTTTTTGCTCTTTCCTGAGCATCCATTAAACCACAAATGAGGAGAGTGAGATATGCAAGTGTTGTTGCTAATTTCTTTTTCTGAAAAACATGACATCCTAACTCTAAATCCCAGTTTCTTCTAAATATGATTCCATGCATTTGAGTTAAAAATTAACAAATGATCGATTCAACTAGATGTAACACATGCCTAGGATTGGATGTTTCACTTGGTGGCAAAATATGTATATTTGGAGCACAGTCTCTTCTGTTATTGATCCTATTTAGATTTCTTTTTCTTTTCTCTCTTTCTTTCCTTTTTTTTGTTTTGTTTTTTTGTTTTGTTTTGTTTTTCGGGACAAGGTTTCTCTGTATAGCCCTGGCTGTCCTGGAACTCACTTTGTAGACCAGGCTGGCCTCGAACTCAGAAATCTGCCTGTCTCTGCCTCCCAAGTGCTGGGATTAAAGGCGTGCGCCACCACTGCCTGGTTTAAATTTCTTTTATATATACTTATACCCTATAGGTTGATAAATATATATAATAAATATATATTTCTTTCATATATATGATATATATTCTTCATATATATGAAGAATCTACAGTAGTAGTTTTCCATATAATGCTTCAACTCAAATGGCCTTTAGTGGTATGGGTCCCTCCTCATATTTCTTCCCTTACTGCTTCAATACCTCCCTATTTAATCCTTTCACCCCTGTCACTCTGTAGCTATACATACATAGATAGATAGATAGATAGATAGATAGATAATTGATAGATATAAATATGAATACACACACACACATACATGTGTTGGGTTGAATTGTGGGTCCTGTGTCTGTTTCCCCAAGGGGCTAGGGCCAAGGCTCAGGGAGGCAGATGCAGAAATTTGACTGTGTTCACTCCATGACATGCCAGGTGGACACTGGGCGTGAGACTCAGCTCCAGGGGTAAGGGAAAACAGTCTGGGGTCCTAAGGAGGCCAGAGCTCTTGAGTTGGGGGTCCTCAGGCCAGAAGGCAGCTAGAAACTGACTGGATCTCAGGTCCTTGGGCTCTCAGGTACCACTGAGAGGCTGCAGGAGGACCAAGACACTGGGGAACTATGGGCTGAATTGACCCACAGCTGAGGGGAGAGGGAGATGAGCTCCAGCTGTGGCCCATGGGGATGAGACTCTTAGGTCTGCAGTGACTTGCTTGGCTGGGTCTCCGTGGCTGGAACATAGAGAAGATCATCAGCAGTAGATTAGACTGCAGCTCTATAGTTGAAGACATTCTCCACGGTTTCCCACATCAGGCCCCAAAGAAAAGAGATAGTCCATGGTTTTAAGATATGGTCTTAAGATATTTATTGTCATGGTGGAAAATGGATGAACCTATACCCCCATTTCTCAAAGAGGGCCTGAGGTTAAATACCTTTTGCAAGGAGGAGGGTCTGGGAAGGAATGCTTAATTGGCCACACCATTTGGCCTTTAGGTATCTCATTAGCATGGAGATCTGTCCTGAGGCTTTGTGGCCTGTAGTCATGCCCTCTACCTGAGCTACATGACCAATGGCCACAAACCTCTCTGTGGGAGGAGCTGTAGCTATGTGAAAGGAGCCAGGGACCCGGAAGCAAGGCCGACTCCTGCCATCTCTGAGGGTCTCTGGGGTTCAAAGCCTGTGCTAGACCAGGTACCCAGCTAGCTCTCACAGGCCACTGCCCAATACACACACACACACACACACACACACACACACACACACTTCCAAATGTCTAACTATTACAAGTAGACTAGTAATGAACATGAATAAGCAAGTTTCTCTCAGCAGGATATAGAGCTTATTGGGTATATACCAAGAGTGGGATATATGTATCTTGAGTTCTTGATGAAATGGTGATGCATGGAATTCCCAAATCAATTTAGGCTAATACCAAGACTAACAGACTATCAATTGATCTATGATGATAAGGCCTTATTGCTGAAGATAATACTTATATATCTCATTGAACATGGTATAGACTTTACTCCTACTGGCTAGTGTTCATAGTACTGGAAGGTACTCTGCATGCTACTAGAGAAAAAACATAACCATCAACCTGCAATCTACAATGATGACCTGCCTGTATGTTACACTGATGCAATATTGGCAGAGCATTGTGGGAATTACCAACTACTCTCTGATTAGGATTAAGGTCCAATCCACAAGATGGAAACCATAACTAACTGTTCAGATGGCCAAGAACCTGAGAGTAAATAGACCATGGGCTCAGGGAAAAACAGAATACTACTGTCCTGTTAAAGGAACATAGCAATAAAATGACTCCTAAGGACATTCAGTTATACCCATAGATAAGTGACTCACTTGGCCATCATCAGAGAATTTTCGTCTTACCATAGATGGAAACTAACACAGAGAACCACACCTGAACAAAGGTAGAGTGAGATAAAAAGAATGAGAGACTTTGAAACAGTCAGTCCTGAATGGGATATCTTCATCAAACCCCACTCCTAAGGGCTGAAAGGAGGAGGAGAAAAAAAGATTATAAGAACCAGATGGAAAGAATAACTCCCAGGAAACAAAGTCTTCCAGACCCAACAGTACTGATGCGCATAGAGACTGCGACAGATGCACAAGACCTACAAAGATTCAAGCCAGATGGGCTGCTGATGCTGAGATGGGGAAGTGACAATAAGTTCCCATCTCTCTCTTTTTTTAATTGGATATGTTATTTCTTTACAATAGAGATGTCATCCCCTTTCCCCATTTCTTCTCCCTAGAATCCCCTATCTTATACCCTCCCTTTATGCTTTTATACCATTTTGATTACATACATGTATTAAGGTCAGTTCTAGGTTGAGGGTCTAGCAATAAAATAGATGCAAATAGTTGAGGAACAAGCAATATAATAAACATAAATAGTCAAAAAACAAGCAAGGCATTAAACCCAGTTACATGAACACTCCTGTGATCACTGTTTCTAAAGGTTTATTAAGATGACCAAAGTATCTGAGCCTACTTTCCTATCCTAATCCAAGGTCATTTTCATTTCTGAAGCCTACTTCATTGTTCTAACCTAAGATTTAGATTCCTGTCTGAAATTACTTCTTTGCTCTCCTCTAATATGTACATTCCTGCCTGTGATTACTTCTTTGTTGTAGCCTATGGTTTAGACTCCTACCTGAAATTACTTCTTTGTTCTAGCCTAATGTCAGATTCCTGCTTGAAGCCTATTTCCTTGTCCTTGGCCAATGTCATATTCCTGCCAAGCAGCCCCTTTCCTTGTCCTTGGCCCATGTCAGCTTCTTGCCAAGTGGCCCCAAAGGCTCTCCACCTCTTCCCCTTTTTTATTTTGTTAAAAAGACTGAGCCCGTATTAGGTCATGCTGACATGAATACCTTCCTTACCCATTGTGATATATACATTATCAAAGGCAATGCACTTATGTCTTAGGTTGGTAAGGCTCTGTGCAGAATCTTACCCGTCCTTGGCTTGCCGGACTGTTAATTTAATAACTCTGTCTAGGGGTTCATTTTCAGGTTTAAGCTATGTGCTTTGACTGCCAACATGTTGATGTTGTTAAGGATAATCTTTAAGACAATGGGAAGGAATAAAAGTATTCCCAGGACAAGAAGAGCTAGCCTGATCAAGCTATATATGTCATTCCTGAGGTTTGTCCAAAATAGAAATACTGAGCTCAGGCCATGGATAATTTTATCAACATTATCTTCAGCATCAAAGGTCAACAGAGCAGCATTCTTTAAATTCATAATCTCACTATGCAAAGTTAATACACCCAGAGAGGTGTTGGGAATATGCCAAATATCCTACAGGTGTCTTTAAACTTTTTTTCTAGTTATAATGACAATTGTTGTGAATTTCAAAAGTAACACTAATCCAATAATATTTATCATAATGCTTGAGATGGCTTCTAACTCTTGAACCCTGAACCTTCTTCAGATAACTTGAATAGGTTATAGAGCATCATTTGTTGTTCCAGATACCTATATAAATCCTTTTGTATACTCAATATATTAGTAACACTTTTTGCTAGATAGTTAACAAAAATAGTTGTCTTAATTCCTTGTGTCAATGCTGTTGCAGAAGCAGTGGTGCTAGCAATTAATGGAATTAAAGCTGTTATACCAGCAATAATCAAGCCTGCTACCCTCTTGCTTCTGCTTAAAGCCTAACTCACTTCTTCCAGCACTTTCAAGCTTTTCTCAGAGAATCGAGGTTTTCTAATACTCAGGGCAGTGAGACAAAAGCTGGTTGATAGACCCCCCCATAACAGACATGCCAGGTTTCAACACACTAACATAATTGGAAATTATACAGTCAATGCAACTTACAATAAATGCTGTAGAGACAAAACCAATTTTAGCTTGACAATTAAAAGGGCCTTAAAACATGCACTAACCCTTGTTTGAAATCCAGATCCTGCCCCCAACATTATCTCTTTCTATCCTAACATCACAGTGAGCTACAGCTAGCTTCCAAATATGTCTCTGACAAAGTCCAGATCCAGTCTTCCAAAAGTAGACTGTTGTTTCCCATATTGGATTGATTTCTAGACCAAAACATGATTGAGTCCTAATAGCTGGGCACCTTTAAGAAGAATACAAGAGACATAATTTCTCTTTTCAATTCTATATCCCACAAGGTCTAAAAACTTGAGGCAAGGCAGCTTGTCCCATCTGGGATATAGTCAAGCAACAGTGGGTCAGGAACATATGTCCAATACAGCTCCCCAGGCACCCTTGTCAGGGCACTCAGCAAGTTACAGGTCGGCATCATTCTTTGTCTCAGCAACAGTATGTCTCATCAATCTTTTTAAAGTTCCATGGCCCTATTGCACAATACCTTCTCCTTGAGGATTATATGAAACCCCTGTAATAAATTGTTGACAGAAAAATTCGACTGCTCAGCTACAGTTGCCAGACCCATTATCTATTTTTTAAAAAATGGATATTTTATTTAACTTTCAACATTATCTCCTCTCCCATTCCCCCCAAAACCCTTTAGGCCACCCCCTCCTCCTATTTCTATAAGGGTGTGCTCCAACCGTCCTCCCATTCCTGCCTTCTTGCTCTCAATTTCCCCAACACTAAGGAATCCAAGTTTCAGGCACCAAGGCCCTCTACTTCCACTGATGCCTGACAAGGCTACCCTCAGCTACCTATACAGCTGGAGCTATGAGTCTCTCACTTTGTGTTCTCAGGCTGGAAGTTTTAGAATGGCTACTCCAGCTTGTTTCTTAGGACCATTTGCTTGAAAAATTGGTTTCTATCCTTTTACTCTAAGGTAGTGTCTGTCTTTGTCACTGAGGTGGGTTTCCTGTATGCAGAAAAATGCTGGGTCCTATTTATATATCCAGTCTGTTAACCTATGTCTTTTTATTGGGGAATTGAGTCTACTGATGTTAAGAGATATTAAGGAACAGTGATTGTTGCTTCCTGTTATTTTTGTTATTAGTGGTCACATTTTTTATGTGGCTATCTTCTTTTGGATTTACTGGAAGAGGATTGTTTTCTTGGTTTCTGAGAGTTATGGTAATTGAGAGTTTTACTGGGCATAGTAGCCTGGACTGGCATTTGTGTTCTCTTAGGGTCTGTATGACATCTGTCCATCAGCTTCTCACTTTTATAGTATCTGGTGAACAGTCTGGTGTAATTCTGATAGGTCTGCCTTTATATGTTACTTGGCCTTTTTCCCTTACTGCATTTAACATTCTTTCTTTGTTATGTGCATTTGGTGTTTTGATTATTATTATCATTATCATTATTATCATCATCATTAGAAGTGATTTTAAATCTGAGTCTTGCTTTCCTAGTGATATGGGGAATTCAGGGCTTTCTAGTATGGGAGAACTAGGTTCTAATGATGCCAAGTACCCTGGGTTGCTGATGCTTATATTCTTGTGATTGCCTTTCGCCATCTGGATCTCCTTAGTGCTACCTGCCCTGTCTCTGACTGAAGCCTGTCTCTCCTATTATCTTGGTTGTATCAAAACTGTATGGGATGGGTGTTACTACTGGAGTTAGAGCTGGGGCCCAAGATCTGCTCAATGCTCAGGCCCAGACCAGAAAGAACCAGTGCTCCAGGCCAGGAGTCACTTCCTGGGTCCCAGTGGGTTCTAGTTACTCCCTGTTTGGGGCGGGTGTTGCTGTCTCCTTACCTAAGATACTGCCCAGGTTAAAGCTTCTGGGATCCCGGCTTCCTCTAGGTTCTGTGAGATTGGGTGCAGAGCTGCCACCCATGATCTGCTCAGTGTTTGGGCTCAGAATGGAAGGGAGTTTCCATCTCTAAACAAGATCTCTCCAATTGAAGTCTATCTAATTGCAAAGGAAAATTTATTTCTCTTCAATGGAGTAAGTTAGACTCCATGCCCAGCACTAGATAGCCAACACAAAATAAAAATAAACTTGGTGGTATATTTGTAGAATTTTTTTGTCTCATATTTTTTTGTTTGAGCTTCTTTTTTTTTATTGCTCCTTTGGTTGCAGATTATGGTTCCTAATTTTGTGTTTTTATGGGGTGTGTGTGTGTGTGTATTATAGTTTCTCTTTGTTATTTTTTGTTGTTTTCTTTGTTTATTTTGGGTTATTTGTTTTCTAAGGAGAGTAAGAAGGTATGGAGTGGGTAAGTAAGGAGGCAGGAGGATCTGAAAAGAGTTGAGGGAAAGGAAACTATGATCAAAATGTATTGTATAAAATTTATTTTCAATTAAAAAATTCAAAAAGTTATTTGAAAACTAAAACAAACAAAATGTAATGACTTTGTTTTGTGTTATAGATTTTCTAAGAATGGATGGATGTAAAACTGTCTTTACAAAACCTCTTTATTTTTAGTCCATGACCTGTAATTTTTTGTTATGAACAATTCTCCTACCAAGTTCTTATACTTCTGCCTACTTGGCTGTGGTACATGCTTAGAACAGAAACTCTTAGGATGTTAGTAGTTTCAACATACAAAAGTAACAATTTGCGAAGTTAGTTTTCTAGTTGACTAACCTTGTAGTGATTTGTACATGTCCTGCTGCCTCACATTCTTGCCAGACTAGCAGGCTCCAGACTAGAATGACCCCACTCAGCCAGGGCATTCATTTATTCATATTTGTGATAGTTCTTGTTCTCTGGTTCATGAACTGCCTCCTAGTTTCAGTAAACCATTTTTTTAAAACTAGGTTATATTTCTTTCTTTGTGGGTTTATTGTATATTATCAGCATCCTAATTTATACTTTTATAAGTTTGTTTTTAGAAAATATAACCCGGACTATGGCTTTTCATTTATTTTGTTTTATACTTTCATGTATGACAATCTTATTAATAAACAGTTTGCAAGCATTTTTGAAGTGTCTAGATGTTCTTATTGTCAGGACTATATAGTCAAGACACAAAACACTTCATCACTTCCAAAACCTCTCTTGCAGTTTTAGTCAGTCACTTTATACTTGGCATCAAACAGCTAAGGTAGTTGATTCTGTATCATAGATCATTGTTTTGTCCTTTCTAGATCTTCAGATAACACATACACCATAATCTTTGTCTCTAGAAATTTTCAACCAGCATAATGGTATTTATGCTATAATGCATGACAGTACATCATGTATTCCTGTTACTGAGTCATAGTTTCTTAAAAGAATGTACCATACTCCATGAACTCACCTCTTAGTGGATGTTATTTTTTTTTTCTTCTCCATTTTTGGCATTTATAACTTAAGGTGCTATGAATAGTACAAGTGTTTGTCTCCACTTTAGTTTCATTTCTTTGAATAACTATGCAGTGTCATATTGCTAGGTCATGAGTACATTTAAGATCGGCTGTAAAGAGAAATTTCTGGGTGGAACTGTATTGTAAATGTGTGATCTCACTTCATATGCCCTCCACATCATTGTATGAAACATGGGTTCGGATCAAGTGTCTGAGATTTCCATTTTTCTATGTGCCCTCACCATACTATCACTTTGTATTTTTCAGCTTTAAATTTTAGCCATTTTTAAATTATTCTAGTTTAGAGTTGTGGTTTATTTTATCTGAGATCTATTGACATTGAATATTTCAATTATTTGCCTTCTTAATTTTGAAACATAACAAGTTCTTTGCCTATCCTAGTGCCTAGTCCTTTACTAGATAGGTAAAACATGAATATTTCCTTATGAAATTTGCCTTTAAGTTTTTAACAGTACTTTTTTATAAAAAGAGCAAACATTTAGTATCAGTACCAGTCCTCATGTGTGGTGTTGGCACTTGAATGGCTGAAGCTGAACCAAGATATCAAGACTAGCTTGAACAATGTATAGCAAATTTTTACCTCAGAAACAAAAAGAATAAAAAAAAAATCTCAATGTGGTGGGACATTCTTTTGATTTCATTATTTGAGATGCTGAGGCAAGAAGATTGCAATCTCAAGTTCAGCTTGAGTTACGTAATGAGAGCCTACTATAATGAAAGTATATAAATATAGTTTTAAAACTTGACATATTGCCTCCCTATATAGCCTCGGCTGTGTAGAGCTCCCTATGTAGAACAGGATAGCTATGAACTCACTGGATCACCTGCCTCTACCTTAGGAGTGCTGGGATTAAACGTGTGCACTACTATGGTCAACTATATCAAAAAATTTTAATTCTGAGCAAATTCTATTTAAGAAACAGTACTATAATCTTGTCATGTTTGATTTATCAGGATGCTTCTTGAAAATATTTTCTCTGAGTATCAGTCCTTTTACTAAATAGTGACACTTTTCCTAAAGCAAATAAACATTTCTAATTTTTAAGAACTTTAAGAAAGAACTAAACAATAAAGCAGAAATAGAAATCCCTCATATCTATGCAAATAGGTAATAAATAGACACAATGTAATACACACATATGAAACTTTATGTCATTATTCATACCCTGGCAACTACCTTTTGATGAGTTAGTATTATTTCTTACATTAAAAGTTAAAGAAGTCCTTATACCTACACATAGGTGTAGCTCTCACCACCCACCAAAGAAGCCTCTTTTTTGTAATAGATGGAGACTACTATTACAGAGATCCGTAACCCATCAAAATGAAGAGACTAACTGACGGTGGGATGCTCAGCCTTAGTTGATGTGTGTACACTGCTACCCCAACACCTCTGACTCATGGGATGTACAGAAGAGGGAAGATGTTAAGAGCCAGAGAACCAGGACATTTGTTCCTAGATGTGTCTTCTAGGCATCACAGGGAAGTTGCACCATCAATGAACTCTTAGCAAAATGGTTGTGTAAACAAAGCTTACCACATAAATGAATGACATGACAAGTTGACATACCAGTGTGAGCAAGGAAATTTTCACAAAGTCAAACCTTTAAATGAAGAGCTATAAGCCACCAGTGGCTACTGAGAGAGGAAGCATTAACTTCTCCAGGGATAAACCACCTGATAAGTTATTCAATTCTAGGTGGTCAACCCTAAATATATGCACATACATGCACACAAATACATATGTATATGTGTATATGTGTGTGTTTAACAATAATAAAGAAGAGACCATGAATTTGAAATGGCATTGGGAGGAACATGGGAAAAACTGAAGGAAGAAAAGAGGTAGAAATTATGTTAGTATAGTATTCACATATAGAATTTTTAGAATAATAAATTTAAATAAAATGAAAATGACATTTACAGAAAAATATAATAGATCAGATCATATAAAAAGCTTTATAACTAAAAACATTAAAGAATGTGTTTAGGAATGGTGTGCACACTTTTAAGCCTAGCACTTCAGAAACAGAGGCAGAAGGATCTCTTTGACTTCCAGGACAGCTTGTTCTATGCAGCAAGTTCCAGGGCAGTCAGAGCAACATAATGAGTTCCATTCTCTTTTTTGTTTTGTTTTGTTTTGCTTTGTTTTGTTTTGTTTTGTTTTGTTTTGTTTTGTTTTGTTTTTTCGAGACAGGGTTTCTCTGTGTAGTCCTGGCTGTCCTGGAACTCACTTTGTAGACCAGGCTGGCCTCGAACTCAGAAATCCGCCTGCCTCTACCTCCCAAGTGCTGGGATTAAAGGCGTGTGCCACCACCGCCCAGCGAGTTCCATTCTCAAAACAAGGAAAAAGCATGAGGAATGAGGCCTGGGAGTGTAGCTTAGGGATAGAAGGCTTGCTTAGCATATATAAAGACTTGGGTTTAGTCTCTGGCACTGCAAAAATGGTAGAGGGTTACATAAAAAAAATAAGCTTGTTCCTTCACATCAATGTAGTCCTGCATCTTACACAAAACAGTTTTTCACTTCAAATCCCTCAAAATCCTCTGACATCCAGAATCTGCATGTCTGTTTATAGGTTATATTTTATGTATGCTATGTGCAATTATGTCTTACAAGTGTCACCTAATGTATGGTGATATTTGTGTTTATCTCAAAGGTAGAAATTATCACTAACATATTCTGCAATATAATTTGGTGTCATTTTTTTCTAACAGTGAAATCTGTACTCCAAAATATTTGTCTTAAATTTAACTTAATAACTATTCAGTAGAATACTACAGAACTGGTATTTCTGCAATACTCATCTTGACTTTTACCAAGGTATCTGTGATAATAGCTGTGTGTTATGAAGAAAAGATGGAGACTTTTCAACAAGTGTGTTAGCCCATATAATGTCAAGTCTTGAACGGAAAAAATGTCTTTCAGCATCACAACCATACATAGTTTCCGATCAAAATATTGTCATACTTCTCTCCTAGTAACACATTTAAAACTGTAAAACCAAGAAACTTTTAAAGCATGGGCAGTAATATTTCCTTAGATTATAAAGGTAAAATTCTCTATTGCTAGGAAGCTGTCATCAGCTAACAGACTTCACAAGAGTTGTAAATCAATACATAAAATCCAATTTCAGCTGGGTTGGTCTTTTCCTGAGTGGCAATACTGTTTCTTTAAGATGTTTTTACAAAGACATATCCTCAAAGTATTTTTATTAAAAAATTTACCCAATAAGAATTTTAATGAACTAATGATTTAATTTAGCTAGAAAATGTTTTACTTACAAATGAGCAATGAGAACCACGATGCCCTAATGTATATAATAGAAGTATTAGAATGTAACTAATTATTTTAATATAAAAATATCTTGTCCAACAAGACCTATCTAGCCTTGGTAGTCATTATTCTAATTCATTTTTAATTAATTCCTTAGGGCTCAAGAATATTTTTTAATCTGCTGTTTCAACTGCATAAACATTCTTTAAATATGACACTGTGAAATTCTATTTCCAGACTCTATTCACTATTTTAATTAGCTGGCTTTTGAAGAAAGAAATCTGAGGTCTGTCTGCCCAGAGCAAAATAAAATAAAATGAACAGACTTTTAAAAAACTATGTGAGCTTTTTCTCTATCTAAGCAGTTAACCATCTGATTAGAACTCTCTATGTAAAGTAAGTTTGTGTTTTGACTTAATGAATATTTATAGCAAAAGTTCAAATAGTATTAAATAGAGGCAGGACAAGTTGTGGACCTAGGTTCATATTTCATTCTAGAAATACAAATGCGTGGTTCTCCTATGCTCATTATCACCTTCCAACCAAAAGAGCAATTGGATTAGCCATTCATCTAAGGGTCAGTCTTAACTAGCTGAATGTGTTTAAAGTAGTAGAAGACCAGTCTTAACAAAATAGGAAGAATTCTAAGACTATCACATATTTCTGGACACTAAACTACCTCTGGTAAGAACTGAAGAACTGATTTTAACTTAACAAGATGGAAGCTGCCAATTCCTCAGGAAATCAGCTGTATGTGCTGGTTAGTTGTGAACTTGACACACAGTAGAGTCACTTAGGAATTGAAAATTTCACTTGAGGAATTGGTCCCATCAGAATGGACAATGGGCATATCTGTGCGACATTTTCTTCATTGTTAACTGATTTGATGGGCTCAGCCTACTGTGAGTGATACCATTACTATACAGGTGGGTATGGGCTTTATAAGACATGTAGTTCAGCAAGATGGTAGGAGCAGGCTGCTGAGCAGCTTCTGTCTTGGCTTCTGGCCCTGCTCCTGGTCCTGCTTGTGGTCCTGCTAGAGTTCCCGTCCTGACTTCCCTTGCTATGGACAATCAATCAGTAAGCCAAAATAAATCTTTACTTCCCACATTGCTTTTGGTCATGTTTTATTACAGCAGCAAAACAAAGACACTGTAGTTTCAGTGAAATTCTTGGTAGAAAAAAAAACAAGATTGTAGTGTGTTGAAATGTGAGTGAACATTAAGAATTGTAGAGGAACTTTAATCTAGCAACATGACTGCTTTGACAAGGAATCACATGCAGAGACCTAGGTCTATGTGATCTATCTAGAATGTAGACACAACTTGCCTTTATCTTTCTATCTGGAATTGAGACCTGCGCTTAGTACACACCTTTAAGGCAAAATTAGTTTATAGAAGGAAGCAGTCTTGCTTGAAAGTGACATCTAATTGAGAGGTAGACAAAGTAATGAATCAGAGAAAGATTTGACAGAATGAGTCAGGGATAGAATATGCCCAACTCTCAGAGAACAGGAAAGAGAGGCTACTTAAGAGCAGTACTGAAAGACAGTGGCTGGAATTAAATTCAGTTCAGTTCAGAGTAGTTTGGTTCATGGAGTTCAGAAACAGTCTTTCCAGGCAGAGCAGTTCAGTCAGAAGTCGAGAGAAGCTAATTTGAATTAGTCAATTTGGAGAGGAGTTTGAACAAGAACAGCTGAGTTGAACCAGCCAGCCAGAGATCAGAAAGAGATAGAAAAGAGTTTATTCAGCAGTAAGTCTCAGAAGCTGAAACATTCTAAGCCTAAATTAACAAGAGGCTGGAAGTGGAAGCCTTCAAGGTCAGGGGTTGCAGAAGATTAGGTTGTACAGAGGCTAGAAGGTTCCAGGCCTAGGCCCAAGGATAATTAGAAACACTCTGAGCTCGCCTAAACAGTGCATTTGCACAGCTTGGGTAAGGCTCTCATCTCATCTGAGGAAACAAAAGTGACATTTACATTTACAAAGAATGAATTTGTGATAAATCCAGAGAGAACTTCTTCAAAGTGCCTTGCCCTGAATATAGTTGAAAGAGATAGTGAATCAAGTTGAAAGAGATAAGAGTTGAAGGTGTAGAGAATTTTTTATTTTATTTTTTTAATAGGAGAATGTTCTAATACTAATGTGTTAGTCTGATTTCTGTTGCCTTAACAAAACACTGGAGACTTTACAAAGAACAGGATTTTTGCTGGACATGATGGCACAAAATTTAATTCCAGGTACATTGTCCCTTAGGCAGGAGAACTCTGAATTTAAAGTTATTCTGACCAATGTATATTGAATATATGTATATATACCAGAGAAAATAATGAGATGCAAGAGCAGAAAAATGTTTATTATATTGATGAATAGTATAAAACAGTAATCATCCCATAGTCATGTCTTGCTGGGAAAGCAGGAGTAGAGAGAGGGAAGGCAGTCAGAGAATGCGAGGGATAGAGATTTTTGTTTATCTTAAATGATACTAAAACTCAGAACTATGACAGAGCCCAGTAAGAGGAAGAATATGAGGCTGTAGAGGAAATTGTACCTACCGCTTAGGTGGTAACCTTGGTTATCTGCAGACTTGCACAATGACTGCTGTTCTTTAGATGAATCAAATACAAGATAATATAAGAAGATGTAGACAGTGAATGAAAGAAGTCTGTAAAATAAAAGTGAAGTAGGAACCTGTCATAGAAATTCAGAAAATACCTTTCCAACAGATCTTCAGTCTAACCAGCCCCAATCAATACACTTGCTTATGTGTAAGCAAGCTTGCTTTGTGGCCATGGAAGGAATAATAGCCATGTCCCTCAAGTGACTTTCCTGTTCAAATTTTAATTCAGCAATAGAGTTTGATCAGTATAGTTGCAGAAGATGGGATGAAGGACACAGACATTTTGTGGGCACTGATAGCTCTAGTTCAATTTTTCAAAACTGTGTCAGTTGTTAAGACGGCATGACTCCACTTGCATAGAGAATGTTGCTTGAGATTTCATATTTCTCTTTGCTGCTTTTGTAACAACCCAGGAAAGACAGGGATGTGGTTAAAAGGAATACATGGATGGCACAATGTTACTTTGTTTGGATCTGAAGCGAGGCAGTGTTCGGCATGGGGTGCATAGCACGTATCATGTGAAATAATAATAGTTTAGCACACCATTCTGGTAGAGTGGGAGTTTGAAGGCCAATTAGACAGAACAATTTTTTCTAATGTGTCAAAATAATGCGAGTAGTTGCACTAAATAAATTCCTGCTGGTGCAGTGCTGTGAAAGTG
This sequence comes from Arvicanthis niloticus, assembly GCF_011762505.2. Lineage (NCBI taxonomy): Eukaryota > Metazoa > Chordata > Mammalia > Rodentia > Muridae > Arvicanthis > Arvicanthis niloticus. The sequence continues at coordinate 66,578,741 of NC_047672.1, forward strand.
GAATGATTAATAGCCTTCAGTACTATTCCCACTTAGTTTGAGACACAGTGGACTAATATAGATCTCCAGAAAAAAGTACTTTTCTATATACATATTACAAGTCTCCTTTATTTAACTGCTTTCTTGGTGTTAGGTACACCCCCACGTTACTTTCTTTTTTCCATTTTCAAATCTAACATGAAACCACAGGCCTTACAACTGGGTATAGGTTTTGATATTAAAACCGACAATAATTTTCAGACGTAGAAATGGCAACCAATAATCTCACTATCAATAAAATGCTCACAAAAACCTGAAAAAGTCATATTTTATAGAAATATCCAATTGTTTTTAACTGCAATATTTGTTCCATGACTCTCAAAGAAAACGTAACATTAAGAAAGATGAAGTAGGGACACAGCTTAGCAGTTAAAGCACTGGCTACACAGCATCCCTGTAAATGCAGCCTTAGAAGCAAAAATAGAGGTTCCCCAGAGCAAACTCTGAATAAACACCCTGTCTCAAAAGAATGAGGTGGGGGAGAAATAAAAACTTCCCAATATTTGGCTTGACCATCTACACAAAGACATACAAGTGCACATGTGCACACATGCACATGAGACCATACACATATGAACATGCATATGCATATGTGTACATTCCACATACCTATTATACATACTTATTAACATCATATGTACACATTAAAAAAAGAAAAACAATTTTTAAATAAAAACTAAATTAAAAATTGATTGACAGTGTCAAAAAGTATAACATTAAACAGACAGACTGAGTCGATAGTATTGATATATTTAAATGCACATGCTTGTGCATGTGTGTGTGTGTGTGTGTGCCCGCGCGTGCACACAAATGTGCAAGCTAGTACTGGGGGTCCTAGATGAAAGCATAAGGCATCAGATCTCCTGGAGCTGGAATTAAGTTGATTGCAACCACATGACTTGGTTACTAGGCACTGAACCCTGATCCTCTTCAAGGACAGCACATGACCCTAACCACTGAGCTACCCCTTAAACTACAGAAGGTTTTCTTGTTACAGATTTGGGTTAGTTATCTTTCCATCACTGTGACAAAATTCCCAGAGTAAAATTTAAGGAGAGAAAAGCTATATTTCAATAGTAGTTTACAGTGGGGTGTTTTGTCTAAAATCAGCTGAATTTACTGCTTCAAGCCTGAAGCAGCAGGAAGGGGAATGTATCAGAGAATGAAGTGGGTGGTCCAATGCACCCCTCAAAGGTGTGCTCACTGACCTATTTCCTACAAGGTCTTACCTTCTAATAGCAATCCAGATGTAAAGCCATCAATCCTGTAACACAGCTGCCGTGTTAACCTTTTCATAACCCAGTGGCTTCACAACCTGAAATTTAGGGGAGAACACTTCATATTCCAACCATAACTAAAGTAGAGTTACACTGTGCTATTTTGTGGGTTTGTTTGGTTTTATGATAACTTCTTGCTATGAAGACCAGGGTGGTTTCAAATACATGATCCTTCCAACTTAGACTCCCAAATGCTAAGATTACAGGCATGGGCTCACACACGCTTTGATTATCCCTTATACTTTGTTAATTTAATAAGCCTGAACTTTTTTATAGACTACTGTATGAATGTTTTGTTTGAATACATATGCATTAGCCAGTTACTTTCAGCACATTCACACTACAAAAAAAAATATGAAACTAGGATATAAACAAACTTAGGTATCGATTTTTACTAATCACGCTATGGCTTTAGTATGTCCCCTGAAGAGTGTGTATTGACATTTCAATCCTCAGTACATCAGTGCTAGAAGGTAGGCCTTTAGGAAAGTAATTAGGCTGAGAGATCTTGCCCTCACAGATGCATTAATGCTCCTGTGAGTGAGGGTTCCTTAACTCAAGTCTGAGTCTCCCTTTGTCCACCTTTGCTTCTCTCTGCACCTCTGTCTTGCCACCTCTCTCTGTCTCTGTCCTTCTGTCTCTGTGTCTCTGTCTCTCTCTGTCTCTCTGTCTCTCTCTGTCTCTCTCTGTCTCTCTCTCTGTCTCTCATTGTTTCTCTTTCTGTCTGTCCCTCACTCTTCTAGATTCTGACACCTTATAACCTAGCAAGAACCTGTCCTAAATGCTATTCTCTGGATCTAAGATTTCCTGGTCTTTTAAAACATAACTCAATTGATTTCTGTTCTCTATACAATTAATTTTGTGTATTTCCCTCAGAAGAAAATCTGCAAATGCAATAAGCCAGCATGCAGATTAATAGTCTCATTTCAAAGGGAAGCTGGAGTTTTAAGATGTCAACTAAATATTAAAAAGCAACCTGCAGATAATGAATTTCATTTTGTTTAGCATTTTAAATGAAGAAATATAATGGGAGAATGCTGTAATTACTTAGAAATTGGCAATAGTAGTTTTGCATAGCCCCTAAAAACAAGTGATGTCCATTGGTAGGTAGGAAGGTTCTGAGTGGGATACTGAGCAAAGACTTGCATTTTCTTGGCATAGTATGCTGTAAAAAATATCTTTAAATATAGACTAAAAAGGGTACCCATAAAAAGTGCAAACATCTCATGATCTTATATGGCTGTCTTTTTAAAACGTTTCCCATAAAACTGGATCATTGCAAAACGTAAGCAATTTTTCTTGTGAAATTATATAGCAAATATAAACAAATTTTAAAGTTTATAGACATTTTATAGTAAATGAACTGAGTATGTTTATTCTTTCTGATGTTAGCCCTGTTTTCCTTATTATTTGACTTTGTATTATTATATCACAATGTGTTGAATCTCTCCACAGCCATAACAAGGAAATTAACATAAAGGCACATGAATAACAAGATGATATTTACAGAACCATATAAATGACTCATTCACTTAATAATATAGTCCTTTTAGCAAGTAATGCAAACTTATGTGATTAATTAAATATTAACTGACAAAGAAAAATTAAGAAAAATAAACTTATTCTTATTCTGCTTTTATTATATATTGATTATGTCATATACCCTTATTTTAAATATTTATGCTGTCATTTTATATGTTAGTATTAATTTAACTACTCTGGAAATTTTTCAAGCAGGGCAAAATAGGTTCTTTTTGAGTAATGACATTAGAACTTCTTGTCTCAGTGTTACATAATTTATTATCAAATCATTTCTCTCACCATCTTAAAATGCACTCCTGATTTAGAGATAGAATTTGCTTTCTTGAATACTGAAATATTTAACTTCCAAATGATTAAAAGTATCTAAGTGGTTAATATTTCTTATATGGCATACTCAAATTGTGGACAATGTTAAGGTAAGATTTCGGTGTTTATCTGCTTTTTGGGCTGTAGGAGAAAGTTTTGTAGATGTAGTCGTAAATAATATAACAGAGTGAATTTACCACATGTATGGACACTAACGGGTTCATGAGTAATCAGCTAATCGTTCTACTTTAAATGAAAAAGGCTCAGAATTTGTAGATAGTTTAACACTAATAGATACAACACTACAAGACACATCAATCCTTTGGTCTACTAAAGCGATGGCCACTGCACCATGCTAGATGAGGACTGAGTAAATGCAGCTGAGCAGTCGGGGGCCGGGGGGTGGGGCATGTTGTAGACTGCCTGAACTGCTGCCAGTCATTACTAAGTCAGAACTCCGCCCCATCGAGGTCTTAGCTTCCTGGCAAGAACCAACACCCTGGCGGCAGCTGAGGAAAGGCTGGGCTCCTGTTTTTAATCATTAGATTTTAAATGTATCTGTTCTGAGGTTAACTTTAAATGTTCGTGATTTACTGCATAATTGGCAATGGTGATATTTTATACGATATTATTCACAGAAATTATTGTACTCTATGTCATACATACTAACTTTTGGCATTTGGGTGTCAAACTGATGATAGCTTCATAAACCAAATTGAAATGTTATTCTTTTTTGTCTAGATACTGAGTTTATAAGGTGAACATTATATACTCTTATAGGTGAGAGTGTAGAATCTTCTTTCAGAATCACTTTGAGGATGTATTTGGAATATGTATATATGTGTGTGTATATATATGTATATATATATATATATATATATATATATATATATGCATATATATAATGAATTTATAGAAGATATTTCAATGAACAGTTTAAAACCTAGCTTACCAAATGACTTTAGCTTCAAATACTTGACTGTGTAAGTCTAGTAAGAAAGAGATTCCCTTATATATAAAGTATAAAAATCAAAATCAAGAAATTAGCACTGAAAAAATGTTTCTGATTTGTGCCCACACACCATTCAAGTATTAGTTTTATAAATGCCCTTTCTACAGAATGGGGTCATTGGCAATCAGTGATCACACGTGGCTTTTGTCTTTAAATACTCCAGCTAAGATGGCCTCCTACCTCAAGGTTTTGGCAAATTGATGATGCTAAAGTTTTACTGTATGTGGACGGCCTCCTCCCACTTTTGCCTGATGCATGTTTGGCAGGAACAGGACAGTAGTATTTGTGGATTCTCTGCATCCCCTTAGGTAAGACATGGTTTCATTTTTTTCCTTTCTCTAATAGTGATTATCTTTTATTTTATTTGGTTTTGCTTTAAGATGGTGTCTTCCATAGTTCAAGCTGCCTTCAAACTCATTACATCATCAAAGTTGGTGAAGTCCTGACCCTCTCGTCTCCTCCCAAGTACTGTGATTTTTTGGTGTATGTCACCACCCCTAACTTCTTGTGTCAGTTAAAATGAGGTCTTACAAGATTATTCACTGGAATTTATTTTCACATATACGTACATGTTGCTGAGTTTCTCTTTTCTTTTTTGAGATATTTGTCTTATGTGTATGAGTGTGTGCCTGAATGTATGTCTGTACATTATCTGAATGTATGTCTGTACATCATCTGAATGTATGTCTCTACATCATCTGAATGTATGTCTCTACATCATGAGCATGCTGTCTTAAAGCAAAACCAAATAAAAATGTCACACTCTTTCTCACCTCACATCTGATCTTATAGCAAATCCCATCAATGACCCAGAATCTAAATTTTCCCACCATCGCTGCCTTAGTTATGGATTCCACTGCTCTGAAGACACATCATAAGGACAGTGTTTAATGGGGGCTGGCTTACAGCTTCAGAGGTTCAGTCTATTATCATCAATGCTGGAACATGGCAGCATCCAGACAGACATGGTGCAGAAGAAATTTAGAGTTCTACTTCTTCATCTGAGGGCCTCTAGGAGAAGACTGGGTTAGAAGGAGGGTCTCATTGCCCACCCCACAGTGACACACTTCCTCCAACAAGGCACCCCTCCTAATAGTGCCGATCCCTGGGCCCAAGCATCTTTAAATCACCACTCTCTCCACTATCGTCCTGCATTTCCTTCTAGTTTCTCTGCCTCTTCCACTTTTATGTCTGTCATGCAAAACCAGTAAAACCATGTTCAGAGTGTAAAGCAGATCATGAGTTCCCCGTAGGAAACTCCTCATGAACTTTCCACCATGTTTACAATGGACCCTAAAGTCTTTCACTGACTTGGTACCAGCCATTCTTTCCCTTCCATATGCCCTCTAGTTACCTCCCAAGGCACTTGCTTGCTCATTGCTTATACAGGAATCTAGACCAGAACCTTTGTTCTTTCTAGAACAGGTATTTTATACCTATAGATCATTCTGTCTTTACCTTATTCTTATCTAGGCTTAAATGCCATTTCCTCAAGCAAACTTTCTTAACATTTTAGAAAGTAATTTTTTTTTTTATTATTTGAATGTCTGATTGTGATTTTATTTACTGCAGTATATCTTTGCTCTCATGAAGGGTGAGTGCTAGAGTTATCTGTGGATAATGATTAGCTTAGAAAACCGGCAGTAGTACATTCCTTCTGGGATATGTGACCTCTTTATCCTCCCCAGTTAAAGTCTCATATTTCATAACTCCTGTATCCTACTATGCCCCTTCTCTGGTGTTTCTTCTTTTCCCTTCCCCTCCATGGTCCCTTTCTAGTTGATAGGTTGACAGTATCAGGCACAAACTCCTTCCTAATGAGTAGGTCTTAAGTACAATTAAATATCTATTGGTTACCTTCAAGATAAAAGTACCATTACTTCACCAATGGCAATATCTTATTGGTTGAGATCTTGTTGTGGACCGCAGCCTTTACTCCTGGATAGGATTACTCCTCACCCTCAACAGCTTACATAGCAGTGATCCCATGAAAGCTAGTCCTCTAGGAAGTTGCTTATACCTCAGATTTTTCAAGTCCTGTGTCTGGATTGTGGTGGTAAGCTCTTGCCTTCAAGTTCTGGAACACAACCAAATACAACCAAAAGCAATGGTGATAAAACACATTGTTTTGAGAGATTCTTCTTTAAGGGGATGTTCCCCAGGCCTGGCTCTGTAGTTTCTGTTAGATAGTGCATGGCTTTCGGAGGTGGGGCACATCATCACCTTAAGTGAATTAACTGTTGAAAAAAAAAAGGAATATACACACATAAGTGTATGCATGTAAACATACACATTATATATATATTTAAATAAGCTTGTAAAATGATGTGTCCCTGTGTCTTCTGAAATACTCTTAGTGTTATTTAACTCTTCTTCACTCTCCCTCTCTAGTAAAAATCTCCATTATTCATTTCATAACAACTGTATTCTACTATGCCCTCTCCTTAGTGTTTCTCCCCCCACCCTCATGGTCTCTTTCTATTTTCCTGGCTTTTGTTGTTGTTGTTGTTGTTGTTGTTGTTGTTGTTGTTGTTACTTCAGGTTATATAATCACATCTAAAGATTCAAAGCTAAGATCCACAAATAAGAGAGAAGATGTGGCATTTGTGTTTCCTGGCTGGGGTTATCTCACTGCGGATGGTATATTCCAGTTCTATCCATTCACCTGAAAATTGCACCATTTCAATTTCCTTTAGTATTACATTGTGAATAGATGTTGTGATGGTGTGAAAGAAAATGACTCTCGTAGGCTCACAGGGGGTGCCACTATTGGGAAGTGTGGCAGTGTTGGAGTAGGTGTGGCCTTGTTGGAGGAAATATGTCACTTGTGGGGAGCTTTGACAGGTCTAATGGTTCACTGTCTCTTCCTGCTGCCTACAGATCCAGATGTAGGACTCTGAGCTACCTCTCCAACACTGTGTTTGCCTGCATTCCACCATTCCTGCTGTGATGATAATGAACTAAGCCACTGAACTGTAAGCCAATCCCAATTAAGTATTTTCCTTTGTTGCCCTGGTCATGGTGTCTCTTCACAGAAAGAGAAACCCTAACTAAAACCTGTAGAATATTTTATTTTCCATTCATCAGTTGAAAGAAATTTAGGTAGTTTTGATTCCCAGATATCAGGAGCAAAGCAGTGAACATGACTAATAAATTTCCTATGTAGTAGAGTACCAAATGCCTTGTTTGTGTATCCTGAAGTATCCCAGGACATATGGCAGATCTACGTTTGGCTTTTGAGACGTCTGCACGCTGATATGCATAGTGGGTTCAATTCTACCACCAGAGAATGAGGCTTCCCAACCAGCATTTGTTGTCAGACATTATCTTCACCTTAGCTACTCTCTAGGGTAAAAGAAATTTCTGAGAAGCCTTAATTTGTATCTTTAATTGCTGAGGATGTTGTAACAGATGGGGGTCATTACAAAGATTAACACCTTGCCAAAATGCAGAGAATAAGTGATTTGGGGGTACCCAACTCAAGCCGATATATCTGCAATGCAGCCCTTACACCTAAGACGCAGGGGAAATAGCTTATGGGGGCAGGAAGATAATTGGCCATAAGCCCACGATGTCTGCTACTAGGCAGTATCTCTTAAAGAGAACAGGGGAAATGCACCCGTGAAATTGTAATTATTTGGTTACCTAAACTAGACTAGCATAATGATAACCACTAGTTGATATACCAACACTAACAGAAAAATTCCCCAAGGCCCTACCCTATATAAAGAGCTACAGGTAGCCAATGACTACTAAATCAGTTTCTTCTACAAATGACCTACAACATAGGTTTTCCAATTCCAAGTGGTCAGTCTTGGACACATGTATATACAAAAAAATGATAAATGGACTCAATGATTATACATTGTAGAAATTATTTAATCCCAACCTGGCTTTTCTACCATGCCTTTGACCCTTAGTTCTGAGATAAAACACACACACACACACACACACACACACACACACACACACAGCCTCTATATTTACAATAAGCCTTAAACAGCACAAGAGCCAGGTGAATACCTACTCTCCATGTTGTTAGAATCTACTTTCCTATGGATAGTCCCTTACTACTTACTACTTACTATGTTTCATCCAGGCTGCTCTTAACTCCAATTGGCTAGGCCTCAGGGCTATGTTTTTATGAGTCACCTAACACATAGCCTCTTCCTCCTCCTCTACCTCCTACTTTTCCTCATGGTTCTCCTCTGACTCCTAACCAGAAACCTAAATCTCACCTATGTTTCTTTTTGCCAGCTATTGGCAGTTGCCTGACACCTGCAGAGGTTCCCATTAGGGAAGGTATATATATATATATATATATATATATATATATATATATATATATATATATGATGCAATTATTTGCATTAAAGATGCATATATATGCATACTACTTACTATGCATATATATGCATCTTTAATGCTAATAATTTCATGTGTTCCTCAATTTTCATTTGTGTTCATTAATTTTGTTTCCAAAGCCCTGTCTTTTAAACTCTAATTTAGACTTACAACTTTATATTTAAAATCATGAAAGTTATCCAAATATTTAATTTATTATTAACTTGGAACATAGATTTCTATTAAGTTTCTAAAATGAAAATTTTGATGTGATACTTTATGTTGCCATGGTGAAGTGGTTTTCTCTTTTGATCATATCAAATATCTGGTTCATAAGCAAAATTCTGTTTGTTCTTGGCAGATCAGTCTTTGCATCTTCTGTACAGGGGTCACACTGAGACTTCCTTTTGTTTCTCTTTTGGCTCAAATTTAACCCTTGTCTAGAGGTAATGCTTTAGTAAATCCATCACTTTGCTAAAACATATCCTCAAATCAGACTCTCATTCTCTTATGAATACAAATTGCCGAGAGGGTTTTTCTTGTTTGTGTGCATATGATTACAGAAGTGACCACTTGACACTTTGTGTTGAGTAACCCGGGAGGGGTCTCATCCCTCACAGAGGTTAATGCTTCCTCTCTCAGGTAGTCATTAGTTGCCTGAAGGTCTTTGTCTAGGGTGGTGACTCTGTGAGAGTTCTTTCAGCAAGCTTCACATCTATAGCACAGGAATCATTTCAGAAGATGGGGAAGAAAGCCTGATATTTTGATAACCAAAATATCAATATGTCTGCTGTGAAGAAGTCTTTTACAGAAATAGATGCACAAACAAGACCTAAACAAAGACTTATGCCAATGGCTCTTTCTTGAATGGTCCACATCCTCCTTAATCAATACGTGGTTGTCCCTCTTGTAAGATTTTTTGGTGTTTTGTTTTGTTTTGTTTTGTTTTTCTTTGCTTTGATAATCCTTCCTCCCAGGATGTTTTATGCACTTCTATGCTTTAATCTTGTCTTGAACTTTATAGTCAGTCAAATAACAATCATTCGTCTCTTAGATTTGTTTTGCTCAAAATGTAATGGTATTCTTTTTTTACTTTCTACCAAACTTCATATATGTTGTGAGATTGTATATTTCCTTTCCAGTAGCTTTTTTTCTCTTTTTTCTAATTGCTTCTTTTACCTAACATGTAATTATTTCTATGCTGGAAATATCTTAGTGAATATCTAAAGAGAGTACACGATTTTAATGTTATTTTGTCTTCTGGAAATGTCCTTGCTTCCCAGTTGGGGCAAATTTTTAATTTTTCATATTGACTTCTTATTTTCATATATCTTGAATATTACTTCATAAATATAGAGTGAATAAAACTTTGGTTATTAGTTTATAAATAAGAGTAAAGAGTTCTTTCTTTCTTGGAATAAAACTTTGGCTGACTCTGAGGGTAATGAGTCAGACAACCAGCATTCAGTTGGAATACACTTAAAACTCTAAAATTAGAAAGGATTTACGTTGAGGTGCCAACAGCTGAATTAGCTGCTTTTTATCTTTTCAAAGAATTCTTTTGAGTTATTTAGAGCATTGTGCTCAGAGGATTCTGGGTGCATTCTCATACTAGGCTCCACCATGTGCCGAAGTTTGGAGTGGAGGTGTAGAGTGCCTATTGCCCCACAAGTCCTGACGTTTCCATGTTTAAATCTGAACTCCCTCCTTTTCCTCTTTTCTGTCAGGATTGTATAATGAACTCCCACAGTTTGAGCTACCTGGTGGCATCCTTAGTTCACTTTGTCTTCCATAAAGTTGGGAAAGCATTTAGTCTGCCGATACTCTGCTTTTTAGTACTGCTTATAAATGCTGTGTCAGTCATTTCTAATAATTCTATTGCTTTTATTCTCTGGCATTGGTGGAGTGGAGCTCGTGGCATTCATCTATGCTGATGATTAAGAATGGCTAATGTATTGCCATTGCCTTTTGAAAGTGCAACCAAATATTTGACTGAAATACTTTACGAACATTAATAACAAAATTCTAACAATAAAATTCTAATAATAAAGGTTATTAGAAGATCTCAATATTACTATCCTTTCTGATCCTCACAGCAGACTTCAATCCATGCAGTTTTTGTGGTCCTCGGATCTAATATATTTAAAATGCAGAGACTGCACCTCTAAAATCATGGTTCCAAATGTATTACAATGTTTATAAAATAGTTATTTAGTTATCATGGAGTACTTTGTGATTATTTACTCTGGAGAGACAAAGCAAAAGTTAGAGGGCTTAGTATTAAACAACAACAACAACAACACAAACACACTCTGTTCCAAATTTAAAATGTCTTCGTATTTGTGAAGAGTTATCAGCTGGAATTAACAGTACTGTTTAGTTTGTTTGTTTGTTGTTTGTTTCTCTTGTAGTAGAAAAGACTGATAGCTGACTTTAAGGAGAAGTCACACCAGACATTCATGAGAGGAAATTTTCTCCTTTGCCAATGTTCATATTGTTCTCTGATTCTTTTTCCAATTATGGAGTGCAGAGAGCATGTAGGGTACAGAGAGAGATTTGCTGTGTTCAGAGCATGTTCACCACAGTGGTATAGATTCAGGGTCACCAGACTGCAAATGAGATCTGAGACTAGAAAGCTTGTACGATTTCTCCCCTCTGCTTCCTTTCTTCCTCTCTTCTTTTCTTTGTTTTCCATATTATTGAAATACAGGGAACCAAATGGGTGCTTTTAATGGTTTAAGAATAAAATTAAAGCATTAATTGAACATTCACACTGACATTAATTCTTCCCTTGCAGCATGTCTGCAAATTTGACATTATTTGAAAAGCTAACTAAAAACATATTAGTTTTTATTTCTTTTTGGACAGGAAGTGCTATTGATGGATGGAGCAATATTTGGAATCCATATCAGTAAGTTCTGACACACACATGCAGAGTTTTATTCTGTGGGCTTGTAGGAGAATTGTAAAGAGGCACGAGGGCCTCACAGAACCTAATTGGCTCTGTTATAATTGGGCCCTGGAGACGAAGCCAGCCTGCTGCAGCTTCTAGCTTTTCTTCCGAGTACAGCAAAACTTTACTCCTTTCGTACTCGTTTCATTCATATTTGGCTTTAGCATGAACTTAAGCTGTATAGATGCTAGTACTAAAATATTTCTGAGGAAAAAAAGTTACACGTAAACTCCATGGGAAATGAAAGTACTTGGTACATCTGATCCTATTTTTGTAACGTTGTGTAATTTTTGGTGTTTATGTTTCTTTTATTGGCTAATTGACAAATTATGGTATTATCCGAGTAGTATTAAAAACACTTTTAGTTGTGTAGGGATAGAAGTTGCAGGATTGGTGATTATAAAATCTCACTCCGAGCTGATTTCCATGAGTGAGCATAGGAAGCTGCACTCACTGACTTGAGGTGAAGCTGTTGTCTGTGCAGGGTTTGATACTTATTTTCTGGACACAGTGTTCCTAATGTTCTGTTTCCTTTAATGTCAAATGTTCAGACAATGTTTTATAAATCATTTCTCATTTATTGTAGGAAGAGTAAATGTGTCCTGGTTTGTATCATATTTGTTAATGAGCTCAATTTTTTTAGTAGCCCCCTCTTCCGAAGTTCCATGTTCCTCTACTGAAGGCAGAACTCATTGTATTTCTGTTCATATTCTTTCTTTTTTTTGTAATTAAATTGTTTTTGACAATTTTTTTAAATGCTGTTTTACTCACTTTGTAAGAATTCTAATAATACAACTCATGATCTTTTAGTTCTTTTACTTCTTTTAGTGCATACATTTTGTGTGTGTGCAGTGTGTGTGTGTGTGTGTGTGTGTGTGTGCGCGCAGTGTGTGAACAGATGTGTGCAGGTGTGAAGAAGCCAGAGGAAAGGCTCAGTGTTTGGTTGTCACTCTCTTTGTCCCTTTGAGGCAGGGTGTGTGGCTGAACCTGGAGCTTACAGTGGTTTGAGGTATTTATGTGTGTTTGTTGCTAATGATCTGCTGTGTGGGTGCTGAGTTACAGGAATGTCTGAAGCCACATCCAGCTTTGATGTGGGCTTTGGGTTCCAAGTTCCTGTCTCAGGTTTGTGTAGCAAGTGATGCTCACGGCTGAGCCATCCGTTCTTGTTCTCCACCATTTAGACTGGACTTAGCAAGGTTTGCATAGGTTGCTGTTGAATTTATGCTTTAATTATCTAGTTTTTAATAGATTTTTTTTTTACAGTATTGCTTTTAAGAAAGTTGGTGAAAAGTAGGAAAGAAAATGTAGTAGATAACTTGCCACAAATAAATAAAATAAAAATTAGATTTTTATAAATCTAAGTGCAGAGAAGAACTAATATTTACAGAAAAAAATTTGTGTTTCAGGACATGATGGGGAAAATGAACTTGCACTGTCTAGCTCTTAGAACATGGAAGTGATGAAACTATTCTAAGTAAATCCAGTGATGTTTGCAAGCTAGTTGATTAGGTGGTTCAATAATCTCTGCCTGAAGTCAGAGGATGACACCATGTCCTCTGGAAGCCTCCTAAATTTGATTACTTTTATAACACAAATTTACTCTAACTTTCTTAAGATTTGTTTGGGGCAAACTTCTATACAGTGAACAATTTCAGAGACACAGCCATTTGAAACCAATGGTATGACATCATGACTAAAAAACCAGAGCTATTGTCTCCGACAAGCAGTTGAACAGTGACTTGTTCATGCTTTTCCCACCTTACTCTGCCTTTCTTTCTTAGTGCATAGTGTTTGCTTTCTGTTTGGAGCCTATATTCTTTGCTGCTTGAGCCTCGTCTTTCACCCACATACATCCTGCTGCTTTGCAGGTAACCATGACAATATTTCACAGCACTGAGGTTATGCGACACACAGAATGCTACCATGCTGTCTTAAATTTATTAGTGAGCACACCTTTCCCAAAATACATACAAACAAATTTCAAATTGAAGCTGCATAACATTCCGAAAGTCTCCAAACACTGTAATCAATTGGCTTAGTGAGTAAGAAGAAATCAGGATGCCTTTGCTAGGACTGAGTGAAAGCATATGACTCCTTTCTAACACAGAACTCGAATCTTAATCTTTTTCTAAGTTTACTATAAAATCTCTTTAACATCTACCTCCTTAAGATTTATATTTGTAGAAATATTTGGCATGTAAGAACAGCAACAAAGGTGGGAGTAGATATAGTTCCTTATTTGTAACTTAAAAGAAAAATGCTGGTGATTGTAAATTACATAATATTTCTAATCAGAATCAGATAGCAGTTAAGGATTGAGAGGTTCAAGATTAAGCTCAACATGATGTCTAAATTAGACTGCATGTAGAGGGGGATCTGTTTGTTTGTGTGTTTGGATGACTTTTTGACCATGGCCAAGGCCTTGGTCTCAGAACTGCAAATAAGCATGGGATTGGAATTAGAAAGGGGAAAATATCTATGCAAGTAACAACCAAAAATTCTAATAGTAGCATGGTTGCATTACTACATTTACAGAGAAAAACATGCCCACCAATCAGGAGTGACATTTGACAACTCCTTCGTCAGATCACAAGGATGAGACAGCAATTCTAGGCTTTTATAAACTTGCTAACCTTGTCTCAAGATACATAAAACAAAAGCATGTCGAACTAATGCATATGGGGTTCGTGAGACTAACACATATATCACTAACAGAAGAGAGAAAAATCAGTAGGGATGAAAATTTACACATAAGTGATAAAATAGATCTGATTGACATACTGATATACACTGCATGTACCCTAGAGAAATTCACATTCTTTTCAAGCTCACACAAATCATATAGTAAAATTGACTATGTACTCAGGTGAGTAAGTGTCAACACTTTCAAAGGAACTGAAACAACACTAATATTCTGATCACCGAGCTGTGGACAATAAAGAAAATCCCCATAAATGTGTGGATTAAGCAATCACTTAAAAAAAAAAAAAAAAACTGTGTATCAAAGCAAAAAAATCGTAACTAAAATTTGGAAACTATTTAAATAGTAATGGTGAAAAACTTCATATTAAATCATATGACATATGACAGGTGGCACATTTAGTGAGAATTTTATAAATGGAAAATAAAGACTGAACAAGCAATAACCTGGCATTAGCTCAAGAAGAAGGTAAGGCACAGAGCTATGAGTCTAAATGGGATTTCTCATTAAAAGGAATCAGAAGGCTTACCCTTTTAGGAGAGCTCAATTCCTAACCTAGGGCAGGAAATGTGCAAGGGAACCCTGAGCTATCCTGCTGTGCCTAGAGGTAATAAGGATGCCAAAGCCCCTGGGATTCCAAAGCATAGTGTTGAAGAGGTTTGGGGATGATCACCTCATATGGCAAATTCCCTGTGCAGTCTTATTGATGAGACAGAGACAGAAAGAATCTCTTTGGACTATGAGAAAGCTGATAGCAGAAGTGGGTGCTGATTCATGAACGTAGAAAGAATGATAACCCAGTTTGGAACTCACAACTTAATAACAAAAGCAGAAAAACATTATTAACTGGTGCCAAGCCGTTACGTAAAAAGTGCTGGGAAGAAAATAACTGCTAGTCTCTAAATTTTATCCGCAGACAACTTATCAGTTACTAAGTCAGAAGTTTTTACAATGAAATAATCAGACGGGTCACTATTTTATACAAGTGACCAAACTTAGTCTGGACAGCATGATATTGTGTACCTAACACTTTGAATAAGAGGTATAACATGTACAACACAGCCTGAGAAGTTTCCTTACCAAGACACTGTCTAACTGGAATCTAATTGTATGGAGAGCACAAAGACAAATATAAAATGAGGAGAATTCTGTTACGACAGCTGACCTGGATTCTGATAAAACGATCAATATCATACAAGGCAAAGGCAATCTAGGTTAAGAGAGACAGATGAGTCCAGACAGCCAACTGTGGCGTGTCAGCTCTGGATCTGGGGGGTGGGGGAGGGAAGGAGCTGCAAAGATATTTTGAGAGTTAGAAAATTTTCATATTTTATTTTTGAGATAAAGTTTATATAGCCCAGGCTGCCCTGAAAGTTGAAAATTCTTTCTGTAGTCCAGGCTGATTTAAACTTGCAGCCATCCTGCTGCCGTAGCCTCAGGTGTGTCTACTTTCTTTTCTTTTTTCTTTTTTTTTCATATTTTGACTCATAAAACGTTTGTAATTTCCTTTCATGTAAAATTATTCTCTCTCTCTCTCTCTCTCTCTCTCTCTCTCTGTGTGTGTGTGTGTGTGAGAGAGAGAGAGAGAGAGAGAGAGAGAGAGAGAGAGAGAGAGAGAGTGCTTGTGTAACTACGGCCAGTTTGGCTGGCAACAATACAAATTAACTATGTTGTAGTTCTGGATGTTAGAAATCTAACATGAATCTCACCTCGCAAAAACCAAAATGTGAAAGGCTATGTTCCCTGCAGAATGTTCCCAGGAAAACCTTATCCCTGCCCCTTTCAGCTTTTAAAGGACATTCTTATCTCTGTGGCAATGTATCTGTCTTCCCAGTTAACACTGCAGCATCTTGTTAATCATTATACATTCCAAACGTCCTCTGACCACAATCAAAATCATATTTTTTTTTTAAATCCAAGTGGTCCCTGCAGGCAATAGGCAAAGAGACACCTTGTTGGCAGTGGTGTTCTTATATCAGTGAGGGGCACAGCAGATGGCAGTCCTTTGTTCATCCTAGTTTGATGGATGGATTGGTGACCAAAGCTGTCTTATGCTTAGGACTTTAAAAAAATCAAATCCAAGCAGTGAAGCGTGGGAGGATAACAGAGACCTGCAGACCACCATGCTACCCACAGACCTGCCCTCCAGTCCCTGGCACAGGTAGGCCATAGACACCCACTTGCCACCATACCACGCAGCACAGATGGAGGATGTCACGCAAGGGCTCTCCACCTGCGTGGTCAGCCTGCAGCACGAGCCACCACAAAGTGTGAGGATACGGTGGTCAGTTGGGAGAGAATGAGAGGTAGAACAGCTTGAGCGTTATGAAGAGAGGTGGAGCTGGAGTTCAAGAGTGGAGAATAGCCTGCTGTGAGCAGTCAGCCATGGCACCTGCACCCAAGGTGAGCTCCCACCTGGTGCTGCTGTTGACAGCCTAGAGCTTGGCAGCTCTGTCCCTCACTAGCGGGGGCACTGAGGAGAGCAGTTCCTGCACCCTTTACAACACAGAGGAAGTGACCCTGGCAGCAGGGTTGCAGGTGAGCCAGCCCCAAGGGCAAGAGTATGGGAGCTCTTGCTCCAAGGGCAAGAGCTGGTCTCACCAGTCGTCTGCCATGAGGTGGCATGGGTGAACAGGTCATGCCTTCCCTCGCTTGCCCCTCACCACCTGTGGCAGTCAGGAGAACTTGCCTGTGTCCCTCGCCATCTGCAGCAGTCAGGAAAACAGGCCCTGCACCTCATCTACGCAGCACAGTAGGGCTGTCCCTGATTGAGGCAGCATGAGTGACCCAGCCCTGAGGGTATGAGAGCAGAAGAGCTGGCTCAACCCCTCACAGGCTGTAGCACTTGGGAGAGTGGGCCCTGAGCCTTGTCTGAGCAGCATAGTGGAGCTGGCTCTGTATGGACAGAGGGGTACACTGTGGGACACACTGTGACACACTACAGCTTCCCCCAGGAGATGTTTTCTATGTTTTGTTTTGCTTGTTGTTGTTTGTGTGCATGTGTTTTAGGTTGAGTGGGACTTTGCAAGGGCAAAGTACAGATATGACAGGGAGATGAGTGAGATTCAGATAGGAAACTCACAAAGAATCAATAAATTTAAAAAAAAATCTAAGTGGTTACATTGGGTTCACTCAACTAATCAAAATATTTTCTCATGCCCAGGTCTTTAATTTAACCACATCTGCAAAGTTCTCTTTAACCAGTCTCAGGTCGTGTTTACTAAATTGTGGGATCTTGGAGATATAAAAGTCATTATTCTACCTCAAAGATTTACAATGTTTATAAGGGCTAGCTTGGGAAATTATTTTTATTTTTGTAAGAAGCATGGAATTATGAAGAAATGTGTTTATAATAGTCAAAATATTAAAATGGTCATAGAAAAAGGTGCATAAAGAGTGTGATGACCAGAGGTGGTAGAATACCCAAGAGAAACGATGTCTCCCGTGACAGAGCAGGAGAGCTACACACATGACTTCATAGTGCCTGTGACATGGTGCACTGGGAGCCCAGGTGTACATGCAAGCCCAAGCCAGGCCATTATCAGTATGGAGAGGAGAGCTGAACATGAATGTTCATTGCTGACTAAGTGGCTAATTGACAGTTCTTACACTATGGGAGAGGAAGCATCGTTTTCTTAAAGGTATATCCACCAGTAAGTCCACCAGGCTCCAGTGGAAGGCCACACATCCAAGACTATTTGGACAGCACAAAATAGGCCTTGATGGGGAAAGATAAGGACATAAAGTTATGTGGGTGGAAAAAGCAAAGGTGAGTCTTGGAAAAGTCGGAGGGAGGAGAGTGAAGGTGATTCACACAGTGGGACGTTCTCAAAAAATTAATGAAAGAAAATTCTAAACTTTTTTAAGGCAGGGATATAGTTAGGTCATAGAATATGTGCCACAAAGCCTTGGACTCCTTTCCCAGCACTCAAAACAAAACAAAACAAACAAAAAACAAATAAATAAACAAAAAAAAAACCACACACACACACAAAAGAGGGACAATAGTCAACTTTTATTTCTCGGACAATCGTTGACGAGCCTACCTCAGATGTGATTTTAGGGGGAAATAAACTAGGCAGCTCAATAAAGCTGAACTACAGAGAGGCCCGATTAGAGTGAGTATAAAGTTGTTCTAGCTGGGGTTTTTTTTTTGGGGGGGGGAGGAGGGGTATGCTTTTTTTTTGTTTTGTTTGTTTTTTTTTCTTTTTTTATTGAATACTTTATTTACATTTCAGATGTTATCCTCTTACACCATTCCCCCCCCACCCAGGAACCCCCTATCCTGACCCCCTCCTCCTGCTTCTATGAGGATGTGCACTCACCCACCACCCTACTCCCGCCTCCGCACCCTCCAATTCCCCCACACTGGGAGTCCAGCCTTCAAGGGACCAAGGACCTCCTCTCCCACCTATGCCTGGACAAGGCCATCGTCCCCTACATATACAGCTGGAGCCATGGGTCCCTCCCTATGTGCTCCCAGGCTGGTGGGTTAGAACCTGGGAGCTCTGGTTTGTTGGTCTTATTGCTCTCCCCATGGGGCCGCAGCAAACCAGTAACCAACATCAAACTAAATGGAGAGAAACTTGAAGCAATCCCACTAAAATCAGGGACTAGACAAGGCTGCCCACTCTCTTCCTACCTATTCAACATAGTACTGGAAGTCCTAGCCAGAACAATTAGGCAACAAAAATAAGTCAAAGGGATACAAATAGGAAAGGAAGAAGTCAAAATATCACTATTTGCAGATGATATGATAGTATACTTAAGTGACTGCAAAACTTCCACCAGAGAACTCCTAAACCTGATAAACAATTTCAGCAAAGTGGCTGGATATAAAATCAACTCAAACGAATCAGTAGCCTTCCTCTACTTGAATGATAAACAGGCTGAGAAAGAAATTAAGGTTTATGTTTTTGATAGGGAAGTAGCATGTGTTAATTATACATAATCAGAGGTGACAGTTTCATGCATGTGCATGGCTCATTTTGATCATATTCACTGTTACCACATTACCCTTTCTTGTCCCCTCTCATGAATGACAGTTTGCTTCTTCTTCCTACCAGGTTATTTATTTATTTATTTATTTATTTATTTATTTATTTATTTATGAGCCACCATGTGGTTGTTGGGAATTGAACTCAGGACCTCTGGAGGAGCAGTCAGTGCTTTTAACCTAACTTAACCACCGAACCATCTCTCTCTCTCTCTCTCTCTCTCTCTCTCTCTCTCTCTCTCTCTTCTTTTAGTTTTTAATGACCCAAGAGTTTCAATAAAAAGAATTGTTGATGGCATACACATCAGCATTTGTTTACTGGAGCATGGAGACCTTACCAGTTACCATACCACAGAAGAAAATTTCTCTCCTGCCCTTCCCAAGTATTAACTGCTTAAAAATTCCCAGGGAGGAGCAGAGATTTCTGACCCATGCCCCCATGCATGGACTTGATACAGATTTTTTTTTTATTTTAAAATGGGGCAGTCACTTTAATTTGCTGGGAACAGAAGAATCTCATAGCTTGAAGGAGACATAGTGACCTTGTTTTTGTCTGTTTAGATAAACTTCTGAAGTGACCTTGTTTTGTCTAACTCTGTTATGATCTCAGACAGAACGTGTCTATGACTCCTGAAGATGCTTCTGCTCATCAGGACACCCACACAGCCTGGCCGGAAGCTCCAAGCCAGCTCAGCCTACAGTGAATCTTTCTGTAGCTAGAAGGACAATCTTCCATGTTGATGGCTGCCCTTTCCTCTCTGGACTTTCATTATAAATCAAGGCTCAAAGCGTAATAAGGAGTCAGTTCATTTTTTTCCTGAGTTACAATTTTTAAAGCAGAATATCTTTGTAGCTGAGACTGGAGCAAAAATTTAAAGGGAAATAAATACTATTCATGTAATTATTTGACGAACGTATTTTGTAGCGGGTAGGGGATATGGTGAGTAGTCTTGGGAAGGACATAAATGTAAGTAAGACACAGTGGCTGTCTTTTTAAAATTTATACTTTGATCAAGTCCTAGATAGATATTTCAAACTTGGACCATTGATTATAAATACAGAAAAAGTCCCCAGGTGCTTATTAACTACATTTTTGTTTACAGTTGGATTCTAAAGGATCAGATGTGGTAACTTTGAAAGAATTTTTCAGAAAAAAAAAGCAGCTTTGTAGAATTATTTAGCTTGGTGTATATGGATTATAAAATTCAAATATTTATCCCCCACAGACTCTCATTAAAGCTGCTACACACTGGGTTGTCAGTAGAAATAAATATATGGCAGAGTTTAACTAAGGAAATCAGTGTTAAATAATATATTAGCCCTGATCCCCATAAGGACACCCATGAAGTCCTTAGCACTGACATTCATTTGCATTGATAGGTGCATGTGATAAAACCAGAATTACTCTGTGTAGACTTGGAAGTCCACGTACAAACTACACATTTCCTAGCGTATTTTTTTTTCCAGTAAGTTATGTGTTGTGTGATGTCTGGGATCTCTACTGAAGTCTATTGTCATTGCCTTTTTATGTTTAATAAATAAGAGTCTTCTGAAAGGAAACAGTCCCCATGGGAAAGCATAGCACATAAATAGACAGTATCAAAAGCAATTGATATGCAGACAGCCATTAGCATCCTGGGCAATGTCTCTTTAGTAGTTGCCCTGTGGAGGCATATTTGAGAAATTGTCTCAAGGCTCAAAATCTTCACCATCCTTGGAAGGGAAGATAGCATTTCCCTGGTCCACAGCCACTCTGGCTGTGGCACCGCTAAGGCTTTCCACCTCTAAGGGTTCACTTTCACTTGGTCTTCACGCCTTCTGTCATTTGCTAATTGGAGTGTTTTTAAATTGTACTGCTGTTACCACTTGTTTTATACGTTTGCTAAAAGTCTCTATGATTTTAGTGACGAATTGTTAATTAGAAAGTTCTGAGTCCTTTCACTGTCTTGTCCTCCCTCTGGTCTCCTATGAAAGACATAATGTGAGTGTGAGAAATTTCATTTCATGTCTCAAGTTCTAGTGACTTTAGAATCTGTTTCCTTTATGCTGTTTGGATCTGGAATTTCTACCACCCCTCCCCTGTGCTGTAGAATCTGTCAGTTTTGTTTTTTAGTTGCCATCTTCTCAGGTAGCATTTCTAAAATCTCTATTTGCTTCTTCCTCTTCTTCTTCTTCTTCTTCTTCTTCTTCTTCTTCTTCTTCTTCTTCTTCTTCTTCTTCTTCTTCTTCTTCTTCTTCTCCTATTTCTTTGCTATGGATATAAACATAAATACACACATACTTACAAACATTCATATATATGAGATAGATAGATAGATAGATAGATAGATAGATAGATAGATAGATAGACAAACAGACAGACAAACAGACAGATAGAGATATATAATTTTTTCTGGAACATATATCAACTGCATATCAATTAACTTCAACTCATTTCAAGTAGTTTTGTAATATATGTTGGGGTATCTTAGAATCTTTTACTTTGAGATCTTTGTCAACTATTTCTTATAGGTTTGTTATCTAAGAAGCCTGACTTGGTATCTTTAATTCAAATAATAATTTTCTTATTTCTTCATATGACAAGTGACTACCTTAAAAGTAAAATTTGGTTCTTTGGGGTGTTGTGTTAAGTTAAACTGGGTTGTGATACTGCTGTAATAACCTTGTTTCTACCAGATAGGAGAGAACACCAGTTCCCAGTCAGCCTTCCTTGAAAGAGTAAATGAACAATCCCCTCTTCTGTTGGGTAAGAGTGCAATTCTAACTCTATCACGTTTTAGTGATAATATTGTATTGAAGCAGAGGGTTATTGCTGGATAAGGCAGAAGTTTCAGCCTTCTCTGGAAGCAGGGAAGGCATAACCTCTCTGTTTCAAGGTACAGAGAAGCATGCTAACTCTTGCTGGTCCTCTTTGGACACCCCTCTCATGAGGAAGGGGGACTATTTAGTTCCACAGCATGTAATGAAAGACTGCTTTAGTACTCTTGTGCCTTGAAAGCATGTTACTGAATTTCTGACAGTTCTGAAGACTGGAAAATCCACTGACAAAGAGTCCACATCTGGAAAATTCTTGTATTTTTCCATGGAGTACACAGTATTGAGAGGAGTGGAAGGAAAAAGAATGGGATGAACTTCATCATTAACCAAGTATTAAAATGTTTCATACTTGTATTTATATAGATTTATACTTAGACATCTCTACCTAGATACCAGTATCTACATTTTACATTTATTTATATAAACACATCACATAGTATATAATCCTAATATAATATAATCCTAATATAATATATATAATATATATATTCAAGCTTAAGAAAAAATGTCTATAACAAATTTAAAACATTGAGCATGCTCCTCTTTTAATGTTTTTCTTTTTTGATAGCAAAGCTTAAATTTCATATGTTATTTTGAACAAGTTCAACAACTAGTTGAGTATGTGACTGACTGAGAATATCCGACTATAGTATATCTGTAGACTTACATATTGTTTATAACTGTACTTTGTCTTGAAGGTAATAATTACATTCATTGTCATTTTCTTCTTCATTTTTTTGCTCTTAACACCTATGTTTTAAAGTTTTAAATCACTGGACACCATGAAGAGAAGACAGGGCAAGGTACAGTACTTCGTTCCCATAAAACATTGGACAGGCTCTGTATACTGTGTATAGGATGGTTGTAATTTAAATTAAAAAATATTTCCATTTGCTCTTTAAAGGAAAGAACCCTTTCAGCCTTTGAACAAGAACACTATTTTGGGAAGGAGTGGACCAAGTAAAGAATGAGCTGTTTCTCTGCTCAAGAAAGCAAGAAGAATTGTTTAATTATACCTCAGGGGACTGAGGGTAAAGACTCAGCAGCTTTGAAACAGGAGGAAGTGGAGTTGCTAGGAGAAAGGAGAGCAAGCCTGAGGCACACACAGGGAAAGGCTGTGTGTACAGACACCTCTGACCACGGAGACATTCCTCTGTGGGCCTTGGTTAATTAGATATCCAGAAATGACAAAATCTAATCTTCAACGTTGAAGTTTTGTGCTTCTGTGTGCTCATCACAACACTAGTTCTAATTGCCAATCAATATCAACAAAATTGAGGAATCTTATAAGTACCAAAAATACTTTAAGCTGTGCTCTGGGAAACTGAAGGTCAGCAGTGATATTCAGCTTTGAGCAGTGTAGGTAGAGAAGAATGGGAGACCCAAGAGGGTAGAGCGGCTGAGGGTGTGAAATGAAAGCCCAAGGCTGAGCTATAATGGTATTTCAATTCTATCTACTCTCAGCTCAAATCAGAGTCTCCCTGTACTGTGCTGTGAATACTTGAATTGATATTGACCGAAGAAGACAGAAAGAAGGAGCTTGTCGGGTCAGAAGGAAACATGAGTGATTCGCACTAGATAAGAATTCTCCCTCCATGGTAATCAGCACTAATATTAACCATTGTCTCAAGTTCAGAGAACAAAGATAGGCATGCACTTGTTAGATGCAGGCAAACCCTCTGGAGTGTTAGCGCTACAACAAGCCCTGGGCAAATGTACTACAGATGACCTCATGGGGAACAGGCCCTATTATGAGGTTTTTCAGGAGTAGAAGTTTATAATTCCTGAATTGCTGTCTGTTGTTTGATCGTGCCAAGCTACAGCATTCCATATTTTGCACTCTTCCCCATGTTTAAGCTGTATCCAGAGATGGGATAGTTCATGACTGCCTTCTAGCATTGTCCCAACTGGGTTGAATGTAGCTTTATTTTCAGCTATAATGTAATTGTGTGGGGGTGAAAATATACTATGTTTTATGCCACATTGCTTAGAGTAAAAAAAATAAAAAACCTATGAGGTAGAGATTGATGAAGGAGAAAAGATGGATGATGACTTAAATCACATGGGAAACCCAATTTACCTTAGATTAACTAGTAATATGAACATATGTACCATGAATGCAGTTTTACAAAATTTGCTACAGAAATCTTCACACATTGGTGTGATGGGCAGGGGTAGGGCACTGTTAAAACGGCCGTGACTTCACTGTCTTATCCACTGTTTTCAATGAATAACTTTTTTTTTTTTTTTTTGGTTAAGGAGTGGCTTGCCATCCTCAGAATCCCTATGATTGAGTCCTAACCTCCTAGTACTTCTAAATATGGCTAGATTTGAACCTTTAAACAGATGATTAATGGGAATATCCTTTGGGGTTATTAAGATTAAAAGTTAGATCAAGTGATGGTGGCACATGCCTTTAATCCCAGCATTCATGAGGCAGAGGCAGGCAAATGTCTGTGAGTTCAAAGCCAATCTGGTCTGTGAAGGAAATTCCAGAAAAGACAGAGATACTCAGAGAATCTCTGTCTCAGGGGGGGGGGGTAGGAGAGAGAGAGAGAGAGAGAGAGAGAGAGAGAGAGAGAGAGAGAGAGAGAGAGAAGAGAGAGACAGAGAGAGAGTAAATTAGTTCCCTGTGTTGAAGTCCTAACCTGTTATCACTTGTATACTTGTTCAGAAAAGATGAGGGCATTCATATACAGAAACAGCATGAAAACTAGATGCTTGGAGAAGATCCCGATGAAGTCACAGAGGTGACCATGGACAAATTCAGGAGGAAAAGCCCCAGGCAGTAGCAAGCTTGGTAATAGCTTGGTGTTCTTATAAGAAAATGGCTCCCTACTGTGAAAACCACCCCCAGTCTGAGGGATTTTGTTTTAGCAGCCCTAGCAATAAACAGAACTTGTAAAAAATCAGATCCATTAGGAAATAGCATCTGGTTTGAAGTAGCGCACATTGGATGGTACTAACCATTTGCCTGCATTAGGGTAAAACTATAGCTAATTTTACTCTACCAGAGATGTGCAAAGAGAAACAGCAGGAAGGAAAATAAAGGTTTCTTGAACATTTTTTGTTAGTCTGGATTATGAGCATACAATCATATTTGGAGTGTCTTGGTAAGGTGAAATCTTTTCTATAAAGCGAGAAATTACAATTCAATGGCTTTGATAATGAAATAAAAGAAACATAGTCACATGCAACACTTTTGTGGGTACGAGAACCCCCACCTATACTGCATCATTGTTTATAGTTACTGAGCACTGGGTAGTGCAATGTGATCCTGGCCACGAGATTAGCATTATTGTGTCTTGGACTTTAAACGCCTCCTCACTTGCTTTTATAGAAGATTACATGAGCATTATGCTTTTCAATAACCATGTTGTCACTTCCAGAGACTGCACATTTCCCTGACCTGACAATGCCACAGCTTGAAAGAGTTTCATGTGTATATGTCATATCACAAACAAACAATACTTATATGAAGTGACTGGCTAGACTAGATGTTCAAAGAAGCACATACAGCCTCAAAGGTTCAATACATCTTAACCATAGATGGGAAACTGTAAACTTGATGCCTTCAACTGTAAAATTTTTGAAGGCACGGACGTAGTATGGCTGAATAAACACAATCACACAGTAGTAAAGAATTATGAAATTTTCAATGTCATTTCAAAGTCATTAGCTTATGAAGTGGAAACTTCTAGTTTCTTTGGAAAGTTAGTGACATCAAATGATATTTTGCTGGGGCATACAGATGAAAGCATGTCTGGCTAAAGCAAACATGTGAAAGGTTGTTTTCATGAAGCAGGCATAGGTGAAAGGATGTTTTGATATAGCAAACACAT
Organism: Arvicanthis niloticus; assembly: GCF_011762505.2. Lineage (NCBI taxonomy): Eukaryota > Metazoa > Chordata > Mammalia > Rodentia > Muridae > Arvicanthis > Arvicanthis niloticus. The sequence continues at coordinate 66,604,570 of NC_047672.1, forward strand.
GAAAGAAAGCTGGATGACAAGTATAAATATGACCCCACAGATAGTGGGAGATGAGCACTGAGCATTGGTTTGGTTTGCTCCACCTCACTATTCTTCATTAAAGACACACATGTATTGGTTCTCCTTACATAGTGTTGCTGTAGTATGTAAATTGTGGTAATGGAGCCATGAGATAAACTCTCCACAGAGCTGTCTTTGAGGTTCCTAAAGCAGCTTGCTGCTTCTGTGGCCTTGCCTCAGGCCCATTGGCAAGCTTGGTAGTTTCTTCAGGATTGAACTATATATAACTGCCTGGTTTCTGCTTGCTGAAAGGACTGGACTGTAGCTGCTGGTTCCTGCCTGGTATCTGCCTGCCTAGAGGACTGGTTTGCAGCTGCTGAATCATATTTGTTGTTTGCTACAGGACTGAACTACTGCCCAAGAAGATCAAGCTTGCCCCAAAAAACTATAGCTAAACATGTCTACTTCTCCCAAATCCTGATAACTTTTTCAACTGGGTGGAGAACTAGAGGAGAAGTTGAACCCTTATTAAAAGTAGGTTGTAAGAAATGTATGCCTACAACCTTTAAGGTTTGGACTTGGTTAAAAACAGAAGAGGAATGACCTGATTCACACAGACACACACAAACAAGATCATTCTTGCATTCTATATATGACAAACAACATGCTTTTAAAGGTATAATATAACTCAATTACAAATGGTAGTTAGAGTAATTATCAAATATTATGCCATGTTTTAGCAAAAGAGCAATCTGGAACCTAAGGATATGATGTCAGCAATTATATGAATGAATTTTGGGCAGGAATAGATTTTAATAAAGGAATTATATGATGCTTTTGGATTTTTTCCAAAATCTTTCAAAGATTTACATAAAACAAGACAAAAGCTTGACAATGTGTCAGCAACTCTATGTTGTAGGGAAATTAGGAGCAGTTATTTAGAATTTATTTAATATAAGTTAAGGAATATGTCATTTCTCATTATGTTTAATAGACATTGAAATGAATGGGATAGCTAAAATGCACACTTTTTTAAAATTCACCATTTTTAAGGTTGAAATCACTCTGTTTCTTAGGTCATCAAAGGACATTGAATTACATCAATCAGAGTCAGACAACAGTGCACACATTCAGAATCTCTTAATAAACATGAGCAGACTGATTTCACTATTATTTAAAAGGTCTGAAGATTTCAGAAACACCCTTACAAAAAAGTGAGGGAAAGTTACTTTGAAAATGTCTTTTTGTAAGGGACCAGAATTTGCTGAAGAATGATACCCCAGACTCAAATAGTGTGTAAAAGCAAAGAGTATTTTATTCTGCAGAAGTCCAACATGCTGCAATCTACCATTTTTTCAAGATGGAACTATTCAAGCAAACTCACAGGCCCAAGTTAAAGAACATTAGGGAAATTCCAGGGAGGGGTAGGTGACCTTTATCTTAGTTGATTGCCTCTATCTCTAGGGATTGCTGGAAGTAGGGGGCTGGAAACTGTTGCTAGGGAAGCCTGGAAATTGTTGCAGACTCATTGCTTTTGCCTCAGGCTAGGTGGCAGGGTGGCTGCCCGAGGGCCTGGTACTTGCCTAGATTTGCCGAATTCTGGGAAACAGAGATCTGGACCCAGACTCATAAACTGCCTGTTTGAAGCCTGTCCTGGAGTCAGCCAAGCTCAGTCCTCTCATTTTCAGTGAGCAGGAAGCCTAACATCATTTAGATTTATCTGAGCAGGTTTGTCACTGCTGCTTTTACCCTATACTGGTATACGATCAACAAGGTCAAGGAATTCTGCCATGGGTATAAACGTTGTGAGAAATCATTACTGCCTATCAAGAAATTTACCACATTATAGAAGCAAGTATAAGCAAATCCAGATAACGAATGATTTAAGCCTAGAGTTGTGAAGAAGCAAAAAAAAAAAAATATATACTGTTCCCTGAAGACCCCCATACTCGGGAGACCCTTCCTCAAGTCTCAGGAAATCACGACCACCCAAAGATCACAAGAAACCATACCTGGATGCAATCAGCAGAGGCTTTATTAGGGAAGTTGGCCGGTGGTCAAACCACAAGCTTTCTCTCAAGAGCAAGGTTTGGCCTCGAGTGACGAGTTAAGGGGTCTTTTAAAGAGGAAAACCACAAACCAGAGGAGTGGGGAGGGGGTGAGGGGTTGCCAAGGATATATAACATAAGAATAGCAAAACATTCCAGAGAACCCCACACTGAATGGTTTACCATGTCACCGTGTCCCACTCTGTCATTTACCAACTATTTCAGATTAACTATTTTCACTTCTTCCGGCTATAGCCCCACCTAGGTGGCTTACTGCCTGAGGCTTGAGGAATGTAATCCATAATGTCCTTCACCCGGAATGTGTCCTGGGGTAGTGAAAATCTTACATTCAGTTCCGCTTTCTGGAACTTGCATTTTTTTGCCCAGGTCTAAAGGCAAAGAAAAAGTCTACATATTTCATAAAATGGTCTTTATAATTTTTCACTCTACAGCCCCACTTTTAACCTATGAGAGCAAGAAACAGTTGTTTATCCTTAGTATAAGTTGAGCTGGCCCTTGAAGGATATTTCATAGTAATTTGCTAAGAAGAGAGTAGTTTTGACAAAGAGAAAAGATCACAGACGCTCTGCGCATGCTTCTATTTTATAGGGAGATATATTTCTTGGAATATTTAAATACGTGTGACAGTTATAAAAGAGATTGAATTTGTTTATGGGTGACATTAAATATGAGACTGTGACATGTGGATCTCAAACATTGTCTTGGTATTTTTTTTCCTTGCTTGGACATGGGGAGCAGTTTATTGTAAAATACAAAGCAGCAATATTTTCTGCAAGTGAGCTTCTTGGATGACTGGATATCCTCAATACCAAGCTATGAACAGAACATCCATGCAGACACTAACGGTTCTTTCTCTTGATAATTTCTAGTTTCCAGCTGACTGAGTGATTTTCTTCTGTTGCTGTCTCATTCTCTTTGTAAACTTTAATGGTTTTATCAGCTTCAGCTGTTAGTAACTGACTTTCTGACTGATTGAAAACACAAACAAATATTCCTGATTCGTTGTCCAAAGACCCAGGTTGTACAGCTGCATGAATGGGCTGAAAATTATAGCCAGTTCTCTAGTCCCAAAGGTGCATACTGCCATTGTCTGCTCCAGATACAAGTACTACATCAATATTAACTGTCAGCAAGTTGATAATTGCATTGTTAACCAGAGAGATTTTGAATGAGGCCTCCATCAGGGAATTTCCACTATTTTATGTGATCTATAGATCCAGACATAATGTGTAATGTTGGAGGTGTAAGACCACAGCCCTGACCAATTTCTTATGATTCGTCAATGCTGCTCTTGTCTTTCCAGATCCCCTAATTGTATTGTGGTATCATAACTCCCAGTAACAATCTGTGGCTCTGCAGCTTGGCAACTCATGGTAGCATTTGTATGTCCAGACAAAGTGTGTACACTGGTTTTAGTTCTAACATCCCAGATCCGAGCAGTGGAATCTTGACTACAAGTCACCAGGACATCGATTGTTGGATGCAAATGCAGACCACATGCTGCATTTAGATGGCCATGATAGTGCCATATAACCTTGTTATATCCCAGCACTTCACTTGTTTGTCTTCTCCACAAAAGTAAGAGCACCTCATGCTCACGATCACACCATGCACTGAACTGAGATAGTTAGTCAGTGACAGCTTTAATTTGCCACTAGCCAAGTCCCAGATCTTTATAATTCTGTCAGCAGATCCAGTAACAAACCACTGATTTCCAGGTTCCACAGTGATCCACTGAATCCAGCCAAGATACTACTGATAACCCTATAGAGTTTCCCACGGTGGGTGCTGGGGTTTCCTACTGGGGTTTGGCCATTGTAGGGGCTTTTTACGACATTAATGTAGACATTATTGGTATCGAAAGTCCCCATAATCATAGAATTTATTGCTGTGGGCTGGGAACAGTTAGATGTGGGCTGGGAACAGTCAGAAGTCCCTGCGAGTCGGCACTCACTTCCATCAGGCACAGTACCATGTGCATCAACTCTGGTCTGAGACCGGAACGCCACAGTGAAGGACTGTGCAGCTGACCCACTGATCCTTCGGATCTTTAGTTTACTCCTCCAGCAGAGAAGAAACTCAAATGATTTTGAGTTTGAAGATCTGAAGAAATTAAAACGTGGTGAAATTGAGTACTGAAGACAGCGGATACCATTACCTGTTTCTTTAACCTGAAAGGAGAATTTTTTTTTTTCAAGACATATTGAGGTAGAGATTTTAAATAGTTCAAAATAAACATGGTCAATATTCTTAGAAAGGAACCTAAGTCTCTGAAGGACCTTTCTCGCTGTCCTGAGGTAACTATGCATGTCTACTGAAGCTTCCTCTGAGATGATGCCTCAAGACTGCCTAACATTAAGAATATGGTGAACACTTCAATTTTTCCAGATAGGCACCCTTTCCTTCAGTTTTGCTTTCCATAATCAGTATAGTCAGACTGAACCATCAGCTAACGTGCCCTGGCCATTCCTGTCCTTGATAGAACATGGGACCCAAGGCCAATCACATGGCCTGCACCTTGGCAGACTGACACACAATGAAAACTGATTGTAAAATATCCAAACTGTTTTTTTTTTTTTTTTTTTTTTTTTTTTTTTTTTTTTTTTTTTTTGGTCTCAGCTCCCTTTGGTGAGTCGCCTTGTGAGTATTCAAGAAATTCATTTTTTGGCTTTAAATTTACAAAGACTGCTATCTGGCAACATTAATTTGTCACAGTAACTAAGTGATTTTAATATGTCGTGTAACTCTTAATAGGTTTTACTAAAGAACCAGAAATAGCTTATGGTAAAATGACAACACGGATTACCATCTTAAAGTAGAACCTTTCCATAGCAAAGTATGTCGCTGAGCATTTAACTGAAAAAACAGACATAAAATAAGATCAAGATGGAAGTTTTAGTTTTGCATTCATTTTAGTAGCTATGAAGAAACTGGCTGGTAACTCAGCAATCATCTCCCTCTAAGAAAAGGAATCCACCATCCCCAGGATTACAGAATTGTGATTCAATATCTTGCGAATTTATATGGCCTCATCATTGAAGTCTTACAGAAATGATTAGAATTATGGCAGAAATGGTTATTTTAGCCATACAGTTGTAAGCATTTTTTTATACATTGGCTGATTTAATCATGTGTTTTAAATAATAAAACAAAACACCAAAGAGTGCTAATTAATGATTTCCAAAAAAGGAGAATGTGGATTTACTTCAAAACATGTTATATATAGTATGTGGGTTTATTTCTGGGTTTTTGATTGATCAGCCTGTCTAGTTTATGCCAACACCATGCAGTATTTACTCTATACTACACCTTGATATCAGGGATGATGATACTACCAGAGATTCTTTTATTATGCAGTTTCTGTCTTAGCTATCCTGGGTTTTTTGCTTTTCCATATAAAATTGAGAATTACTTTTTTAAGGCCTGTAAAGAATTGTGTTGGAATTTTTATGGAAGTTACATTGAATCTGTAAATTGCTTTTAGTAGAATGGTCACTTTTACTATGTTAGTCCTACAGATCCATGAACATGGGAGATCTTTCTATCTTCTGATATCTTCTTTAATTTCTACCTTCAGAGATTTGAAGTTTTTTCACAGGTATTTCACTTGCTTGGTTAGGATTACAGCAATATATTTCATATTATTTGTGGCTATTGTGAAGGGTGTTGTCTATCTGATTTGTTTCTCATGCCATTTATCATTTAAAACATGTTATATATGAATGCATTATTATATGCAATAGCACTTATTATTGTCTTAAATAATAAAACATTGATAAACTCCTTATGACTGTAAAACTGTGTATGTACACTGGTGGTGGTTTGAATGAAAATGGACCCCATAGACTCATATGTTTGAATGGTTGTTTCCCAGTTAGTGAAACTGTTTGGGAACAATTAGGAAGTCTTGTTGGAGTAAATGTCCTTGGTGGAGGACATGTGTCACAGAAGGTTGGCCTTGAGGTTTCAAAATCCACACCAGGCCCAGTCTCTCTTTTTCCCTCTACCTCCTGGTTGTTGTTTTCACATGTGTGCTCTCAGATATGGCTCCAGTTCCTGCCTACATGCCTGTTACCATGCTCTCTTCCACGATGGTCAGGGACTCACTCTCTCAATCAAATGCTTTCTCGTATAAGTTGCTTGGGTCATGGTATCTTTTCATAGCAATAAATAATTAACTAGGATATATATGTGCATATACGTATATAGATGCATAATGACTAAAACATTCATTTACTGAGAACCCAATTGACACAAATATAATTATGAATAAATCATGTGACATTATAGGCTTACATTATGCCAAGGGCTCCCAAAAATGAACAAATAGAGAAGCGTAGTCTTGTAAATGCTCCTTGTTATTTCACATTTTACCTCTTTCTTTTGTGCCTTGGGACTTTTAGCATACTGCTCTGCTGCCTCGATGCTTGTTCTCCACCTAGAAGCCATCTAATCCAACATGGTCTCCCTGATTTCAGCTGAAGCTGATGATTTTCTTAAAGACTTTTTCTAATGCCCAGATCTAAGCCACATACCACCCTTCTGGGCTTCAACATCCTTAATTCTCCTCATTTATGATCATAATCTAAAAAGATTCCTTACAGCGAATGTCTTATCTGCTTTGACTTTTATTAGATGCTCATGTAAATTAATGAAACATCTAATGGATTTTTCAAAAGTGTTTTGTGTGTGTGTGTGTGTGTGTAGTTATCTGTTGATTTTATGTCAACAAAAGATGAAGTAGCCATAACCTTCTATATGATTAAAATTTCTTTTAAATGTGTGCAGTTTCCAGCCGCTGTAATTGTATGAAATCTGTGTAACATGTAAGCAATATTTCCTTCACTCAAAGTAGAAAATGAGCCACATTTAAAAAAAAAAAAAACTGTAAACAAGCAAAACCTGCCTATTATTATTACTAGACTTAGGGTAAAGGTTAGTGTTATCGAAACAACCTTGCTCAGAAAAAAAAAATGTTAATTTGGTTTAAAATGTTGCTCTTAGTGATAATGTGGACTAGAAAATATTTAAATTTTGAATTTGCAAAACTTTCTTGAAGAAAAACTGAGTTGTTTGTAAAACAAAAAAAGCTTCCATCGGATCTACACAATTTTGATGACTGTTTTCCATTTTCTTATTTTATACATTGACAAAAATAATGTAATATTATATCAACACACATAAATAAATGTTAAAGCAAAAAATTTAAAACATGATAATTGGAGACCCTTTACCATTTCTTCGTAGAAAACAAAAATATATTCAAATTTCTAGGGTAGACTAAAAACTTGTAAGTTTTTCTCCTTTTTTTTTTTTTGTACAGTGTATAGTCTTTTATTCTTTTATTGACTTTAAAAATTGATTTACATCCCAATTTCAGCTTCCCTATTATGGAATATTTGATTATTCTATATAGAAAACCTAATTGGTAGCAAAATACAACAGCTTAAATAGATGTAAGATGCAGTTAGGTACGTTCTGAAGAGATGCAGTTTGTGTGTGCTTCTAAAACTCCCCATAGATTTAAAAAAAGAAAAACGCTAGTTTTGCTCTATGACGGGAGGCAAAGTCAGCTGGGTGGCCGTGAGCTGCTATAAAGGTAAAATACTTTGGCCCCTACTGACTTGGCTTGGAATCCCCTCCCATCCCCACCGTGACAACAACATATCAAGTGAGTAGGCTCTCCCACCCCTTCCGTGCTTGGTGGAGCCTTATGGAAGAAATTCTGGGTAAATGATAAGGATTCTCTTTCTGGGCCTGCAAGAACCACAGAGAAGCAGCTTGCAGGACACAGGCAAATGGTGTTCTAGGAAAGAAAGCTAAGAAGCCCTCTTAGGTTTGGAGGAGCTCAAGAAAAAGGTGATCTAGCTCCGTAGAATGACATAGATAGAGATTTCTAAAGAGTTGGCAGTTTAGTTGTAGGATCAGGCTTGTGAATAGATATTTTGTATGTAGTTTTTTTAAAAAGGAAATCAAGTTACCTCCCTGAGATAGCAGGTTTTTTTTTTCCCTAAAATTTATGCCTTCTGTGCAAGGACCAGCCTCCTCGACATGGAGAGGGTTCTAAAATCAGGGCTCTGTGGGAGAAGAGAAAAGGACAGCTCTAAGTCAAAGTGGATCCAAGCTGACGACTCGTGTTATGCTTGATACAGCTTTTCCAGTTTGCTTGTCTCTATTTTCTGCATTCTATCTGGAGATTTCTCTGTCTATATTCTATTTGTTTGCTATTCTAAGAGATCCTCTCTGTCCATGTCCTGCTTCCAAGACTCACTCTCTCTCTCTCTCTCTCTCTCTCTCTCTCTCTCTCTCTCTCTCTCTCTCCCTCCCTCCTAAAAAATTCTCTGGATGGCTCATCTCCCCTGCAGAACACAGGTCCAGGCTTTTATTTTACATATCAATTTAGTCATCTACTCCAATTCTTAAGAGACAGCAAGCATACGGTTTTTTCTTAACATTGCAAAAAGAATTCAGAGATCTGTCTGTCTTTATTAAGCACAAACGATAAATTAGCTGACTTGGACCACGCAGCTGCCTTTGTTCCTTTAGACTTGCGAAGCCCCTCATAATTCATACTATATCCTTATATGTTGCATAGTTGAGAAATTATATATGTTTGAGCTTATGGATCCAGAGCCCTTTCCCACAGCCTTAAGGGTTGTCCTGAAAGTCCCAGCATTTACCATTTTGCTGAAACATTAGCCACACGTTTGCTTCCTGGACTCATGCTGTCTCAGATTATAATAAGCATTAGAGCAGCAGAGCTGGGTAGAGATCAGCCCTCTATGCTAATTTGTCTACTTCCCTGTGGTGATCCCTGAAATATCACTTGCCATGCTCCTCCTGGGGGCATCAGGCCAGCCCTCATGGCCATGCCCTCACCATCCCTGCAACTTTATGGCAACTTATTTCTTCTTTCCCCTTACTCTCCTCATGGTCCCTGCCTGAGACTCCAAGCTCAGGAACCTTCATTCCACACACCATCTCTTCTGCCCAGCCCAGGTTGTAGGCGACTTTATTAACCAATTAGGGATAACTTGGGAGGTAAGGTTACATAGCATCATTTGGTGTCCGTGAGGATCTACTCCTTGGGGTCAAGGATCACCAGATCTTGGGGACCAGTGTTTAGAATTTGAATACATAGCAGTGCCAAACCAACCCCATACACATGTGACTGTATAGCTTAATTCTATTTAATGCTTTCATCAGTATTCAGTATCCAGAGAACAAAGGTTGGAAAAAGAAGTGCAGTCTAGACTAGAAAGTTCTGATTCCCGCGCGCAACTGTTCTTTCTGAGGAAACTGGAAGCACTCAAACACCTGTGACACAGCACACAAAATGGGACATTTTAGAGAGTTAATTGTGCAGTTGTTTTCAGCAGGTAGGTGAAAATTGAGGATAAGCTGGGCAGTTACCATGTGACACGTAATAGATATCAAATGCCTACCTGCAGAAGGTATAGATCAACTTCGCTTTATTTACTTCAAATTTTAAGGAGATGAATGTTGTAAGTATATTTAAATAAAGTAATTTTGATTGTATTTTGGCTTACGGCAAATAATTTAAGCTAAGCTTATAAAGCAGGATGTCTAATAATAAAGCAGGTAAGCAGTGAATTAAATCCTACTAAAATATAAACAGGTTTCCTGAGATGGTTTCCTCAAGCCCACTTCAGTGAATTCGTTTCATCATTTAATTTTGAAAAGGCACTTACATAAATGTCCATTAGCCAGTAACAATGTTGTGATTAAGTGCTATATATTTACCCACTTAGCAGCGTTTTAGGAATCTGATTAACAATAATTTAACAATATGATATGATTAATCCTTATTGACTTGACTTCATTGTAACAATGATTGGTATTATGGTCTATTAAAATATAGACACACATATAGAAACAATTAATGGCAACATTATGGATTTTATTTTTGTTGTTGTTACTATTGTGGCACAACATAAGCACAGATGAATCATAGCAGCTGAGATTTATATTAATAAACTGAGAACACCAAGGTCATCTCACTTATATTCACTAACAAAGGAATGGTACTCAGGCTGTCTGGGAATGAGGCATTGAAATCCAAACCAAGAAAGTGGGACTACAAGAAGACCAGGAAGGCAGCATGAGCAAGCCCTTGACTCAACCTCACAGTGACCACATAAGACAGTAGAAAGACCTTTTTGTCCCAGCTTCTGAGATAACAAGACAATGTATGGCAATTTTATAGAAATTCCTGTTAAGCTGGTTACTGCGTGAGAAATCCATTTTGGCTTGTTTGTTCGTGAGTAATGCAACTGCATCTAAATTTAGCTGTTCCATGAAACTGAATCCCACATATTAAATAATAGCTGGCATCTATTGACATGTTTAGAAAAAACGCTGGTTAATACACTCAGTCTCTGTTAGATGCAATATGACAATTTGAGAAATATGACATATTTGAGAAAGATCAGCTGCTTATGCAAATCAGTCTTTCAAATATATATTGGTTTCCCCAATGAAAATTTTCTGTTTACCTGAGGTTTAACTGCACAAATCAAGTAGATTTAAAAGGCTTATGATGCCAGTAAACACAAGTGGCCATAACCAGCAGCAGCTCATTATAAGGATGCTAATTTAAAGAAAAATATCTGTCTAAACAGCTGTTTCCTGCTGTGCCAAGAGTCTTCTTAAAGGGCGCTTCTCATTTTAACATGGAAATGACTGATGTCTGTAAAAACAGTTCTCATGGTTGGATGGCAGTGGATAAAGTTACCAGATAACTATCAAGAGCTTACAAGCTACCATTTCTGCTGTCCATTATACAGTGGTGCCTCACACCCCTAAATGAGAAGGCTGCTGCTTCCTAATTTGGAGCTCACTGGAGTTGATTTACAGCAAAATTCTAAAGTTTGTTTGGAGGGAGGCTCAATCGTCCTTACATTCAGGCCAGCTCCACACACTTGTGAACGATAGCACAAAGAAAAGCTGATTTTGAAATTTCTTTGTATCATTTTTAATAGATTCAGAAGAAAGAAAACAAACTTCAGAAGGCTAAATAAAAAGATTGTTGGTCAGCTTTAAAAGGGAATCCTAACATTAATTTGATCTTGCTCGCACCACGATGATGGTAAGGGTGCCAAAAATCCAAGTTGTTTGTGATTTCTTAACTTCTCTGAGTTCCATGTTAACAGGGTTATATTTAAAGCATTGCACAACTGCAGTTTGGGTCACTGTAAGATTCTACGGACAATCGCAAACCAAGTGTGTAGAGCTAGCCTGAATGTAAGGACGATTGAGCCTCTCTCCAAACAAACTTCAGAATGTTGTTGTAAATCAACTCCAGTGAGCTCCAAATTAGGAAGCAGCAGCCTTCTCATTTAGGGGTGTGAGGCACCACTGTATAATGAGCAGCAAAGATGGTAGCTTGTAAGCTCGTGATAGTTATCTCTAAACTTGGAGATTTCTCCATGTGTCTGACATATTATTTCCCTTCTGTATTAGTCAGGGCTCTCTAGAGTAACAGAACTTATGAAATGTTTTTATATATTAAGGGAATTTATTGTAGTGACTTGCAGCCTGCAGTCCAACTTACCCAACAATGGTGAGCTATGAATGAGAAGTCCAATAATTTAGTAGTTGTTCAGTCCCACGAGGCTAGTTGTTTAAGCTGGTATTCTGTAGAAGTTGGTTCCAACAGATGTGTTGGCAAATTTGAGTGGGTGAAGAGTGAATCTTCCTTCTTCAATGTCCTTATGTAGGCCTCCAGCAGAAGGTGTGGTCCAGATTACCTGTAGCACCACATCTGAATCTGGGACTTGCTTTGTCCCAGGCTGATCTTTCACTCTGAGATCTCATGATGCCTCAGTCTCCTGGGATTAATGGCTTGTACTACCTTGCCTGGGCCTATGCTTTTCCTGCCCACTATGCCTCAAGATCTCCATGCCAAGATCCAAGTCAGAAACCTGAGTCTTCCAGCCTCAAGATCTGGATCACAGGCATGCCCTTCAATCCTGGAATGTAGTCTATTCCAGATAAGGACCAGTTGACAACCAGGAATAGCCATTACACCTTCTAACATACACGAGACTTGTCCTTCTCGGCACTAAAACATTAACAGAGAGCAGAGGGAATGAGTATATAAAGCCCTGGGGATGGGAACTTACTCAACAACCAGAAACCTCAGTTCAGTCCTGGAAATAAAACTGTCACATTTGAATAGGAAATATCCCCAAAGGCTCACATGTTAAAAGCTTGGCTGCCACCTGATAGGCCTTTGAGAAGTGACTGCATCATTAAGGCTCTTACATAATCGATGATTAATCTACTGATTGATTCATAATTTGATGACATTATTGAGACACTGTGAGAGAAAGGAGACAGAGATGGGTTGGAGGAAATAGGTAATTGGCTCTATGCCTTTGAAGGACGTATCTTGTTCCCAGCCCCTTCCTCTGATTATTCTCCCCCATCTCCCCTCACTAGCCTCTCATCCTTCTCTCCCGTCTTCCTCCTGTTATTCTCTCTCCTTCCCCCTCCACTTCTTCTCCCTTCCATTCTTTCCTTGTCTCCACTGCCTTCCTTCCTAGATGCCATTAGCTGAACTGCTCTGCTCTATGGAATTTTTTTGTACCATAAAGTCTCTGTCTTGCTGTTGGTCAGAAAACAGTAGGACCGACTTGCCACACATAGAGATCTCTGAAACCATGAGTAGCAGTAATCTTTCATCCCTGATCCTGTTTCTCTCAGCTATTTTTCACAGGTGACATAAAGAAAAATTTCAACTACCACAACAACTAGCAAAAACAAGTCAGAGTATCTGACTTTTTCTTCTTTATCTATAAAAGTATGAGTTATATCTCATATTTTTAAGTTCATCTAGTTATATAATTTATTATTCTAAATTATGAGAAAGTATTGAATAATTCAGCAGTATTTTTTATAGCTATAAAGCACAATTGCTGATAATTTGAAGACAATTGCAATAGTCTACTGATGACTGACTTAGGCATTCTTTAACACGCAATTCTAAGAAAACTATTTTTCTACAGAAAAATAGTTCTTCACATGTGGCAGGAAGCAGGCCATTACACTTCTAGAAAGTTCAGTTTTTTCAAAAGAGCATTTTCTTCCTTTATTCCTCATGGATATTACTATATGAAAATGTTATCTAAGAATCCTTTAGTAATCTGAGCTTATCCAAGCCAACTGGACTGAACGAGATGCTGAAAATGGCAAAAGGAAGACAAAGAAGGAAAAGAGGAGGGAGGGGAGGAAGGAACATAGGTAAACGAGGAGACTCACTTTTCTTAACACTGAAACTTTTCTAGTACTTAATGTCATGTTATTTGGAATAACAAAAGCCCTTGCTCCACAAGATTCTAGGTTTCTTTCTTTCTATAATTTAAGACAAGAAGCCCCATTTACTGCCATCTTTGGCATTCTATTGTCTTATCTTTTCTGAAAGAGACCAGTGAAGTCCAGCATGACATGGACACTGTTTGAACAGCAGCAGTTCAAACTGCCTTGGGCCTAGTGGATACTCACTAGACAATTCCTAACTGAACAAGGTGAGACGAAATAAATTCCTCAAAGAGCTAAAAGTATGTTAAAAGACATTTTAAATTTTTCACATATATGGAAGTTGTTATAATCCTTTGAAATACGTCAATATGCTTTTTTCTTTCATATTTTTGTGTCATATCCTCATCTCAATCAATCAACTGTTCTCTTTGTAAACAAACAAACACACAAACAACAACAAAACAACAAAACAAAAACCCCTTGAGTTCTTAAAAGGAGAAGAGTGAATAGTTCAGTTTCAAGAACAGAAGGAACACTTTATTTTTCTTTTTTCTTGTGAGACAGTTGTCTAATGTCTGGGTGAATTTTTGAAGAGGAAAAAAAAATCTACTTTGGTCTGCATGAAACTAGAGAAACATGAAAGTTCCTTCTCCCACCTACAGGGGGAGCTGAGATATGGAGATCTCTGGGCTGCAGAATGAAAGATGATGCTGAGGGAACAGGTCTCCCATGTGATTCTCTGGAGAATGAGAGGAAGGTAATGTCTAGACAGGGAGACCAGGCTAAAGGGAGAGCAGCCAGAAGAGTGGATATCTATAAGTCTTTTCTGTGGAATATCTGGAATGAAGAATTTAGAGTGTCAGCAGGATGTCACAAAGGACCTTTCCTATCTCTTCTGAGTAGGATCTTGATGAGAGGAATCAAAACATAATGGTATCCTCAAGAATCCAGAGAATAGACTATAAATTTTTGTCAAAAATGTCTTCTTCCAAAATCTCAGTTTTGAACTTGAGCAAGCATACTCAATTGCCCACTCAACATTTCTACTGGATGACAAATTAAAAAGCCAAAATTAACCTATTTCTCCAAATTATGACAGCAACATCAAACATATTGATCTCTTGCTTACTTCAAGCCTGTTACTGCAATTAATATATATATATATATATATATATGTTTATAATGTAATTGCATCATTTCCCCATTTCAGTGCTGTGGATTCAACCATGCCATTCCTGATACATGCTAATTAAATGCTCAAGCGCTCTACCACTGAGCTACATCTCCAGGATTCTTGCATTTTCTATCTCAATAAATGTTCACTTACCTCGGTTGTTCAGCTCAAAGTCTTTGCCATCATTCTTAACTAATTCTTAGACTACTTCTTAGCTCCAGCATATTCCAATGTCTCTATATTTAAAATACACTCAAAATCTGTTTGCTGTCCATCTATTGCGGTTACTGCTGTGAAAACCACTCTTGTCTTTGCTTAAATTGTACTGTCTCTTTATCTGGTCTCCATAATTTTCCATTTGGCACATACATATTAATAGATTTTACAATAAAAATTGTATGTGTCCTTTTGCAGCTTAAAGCTGACAGTGACCAAACAATGCACTTATAGCATTGTCTGAAACTCTTGATATTATTTCTATGTCTCTGAGGAATTTGACATTTATTTGACTTGCTCATTCTTTTAATGTTACACTGATTCTTCCTCTGTCTGTACAAGCACAAGATGCATTAAGGCCCAAGAATTCCTCCAATGGACCAGTTTTGCATTTTATGTCTGCCTCCTCCACTTTCACTCTATTATGATCTTTAATTCAAGAGCTTTCCACCATCCAGCTCTTCCATGACAATTGTTAGAAGTTATCCTTACTACCCTGCAGCCTGAACTTTGGTATTTCAAAAAAGGTAGCCACTAAATTCAGGCTACCATGTGTTAAGTGCAAATACCAAATCCTGATGTAGAAACTACGCGGTAAGCTTGAAACGATAAGGCTTATTTGTTTTAAAATGTTAATGGCTCATGATAGCTTGTAAAGAAAAGAAAGGCTGGACTCAGTGAATAGAAATCAGAAAAGAGCTAGCATAATGGATGTTTACAGTTGAATTAGACCTTTTTGGAACCTGAAAACCAATCACATTAGCAGGAGACAGAAGTAATGAGAGGGTATCCTGTGTTCACCCCAAGGGTATTCTTCTTCCAAGACTTAAAAGATGAGAAAAGGTACCATGGCTGCTCTATATAGGAATACTAGAATACCAGTCCAGAAACCACTGTAGCTATATATGGATCAAGGAGTAAGGATTTTCTGTGCTTTCCTAGACTCTGATGCCTAAAATTTGACAAGTTGGTAAATAAAAATAGACATGTCAAATATGAAGATATTCCCAACAACTCTCTTGCATAGGAACAGGATCGTTTTCACAGTCTATGGGTTTTAAGACAACAAGGAGATTAGACAGCTTAGATTACTTGGGCTGCTATTGACTGAATTGTAATTCAGCTGTATGTTTCCAAACTTGTGCATTGAGATACTGTCAAAGATTACTGTATTACAGATCAGGTTAACTTTAAGAGTGAATCCAATAGGAAAAAAACATCTTTCATAAAAAAATGAACAATGTCCTAGCACTGTTCATCTTGAGGGACATGAAGAGAAGTTACTGACAAGAAGAAGGTTTACTTGACAAGAACTGGGAGAATCTGTGAAATAAAATTCAGAATGACCATCTTACTTGATCTTTGCTCAAAGGATGGGAAAATTATTAATATACTGCTTCTCTTGAAACAAACCGTTTTACAACAAACCCAGTGATACTCTCTTGCTTTACTTCCTTCCACTACCATAAATGACTGTGGAGACACTCTCTGTCCCATTCCACAATGTCCTATTCCCTCTCTAAGCCCTGAGTAATCAGTAGAGAAATATATACATTTTTGAATAGGCACAAGTGAATAAATATGCATAGGTCATATGTCACTGATACATCAATGAGAATTTGGATTAATCAAAAATAGTCTCTTTTTAGTTCTCATAAAGTGAAAGAAATCATGGGAAATCCACAAAGGTGGGAGGAGATGACCAACCTGAAGGCTTTATGGTAGTAGAGTTCTGGTTCCAATGATATACGTACTTAAATACATATATGTTAATGTATGCATACATGTGCACATAGCCTGATTCTTCTTTAATGAACTTTCTAGTCTTTCATTTAAATTTGTGTTTGGGGGGTGTCATGGTTTGAATATGCTTGGCCCAGGGAGTTGCACTATTTGGAGGTATGGCCTTCTTGGAATAGGTGTGTCATTGTTGGCATGGGCTTTAAGACTCTTACCCTAGCTCCCTGGAAGTCAGTCTTGTAGTAGCAGCCTTCAGATGAAGATGTAGAATTCTCAGCACTGCCTGTCTTATGCCTGCCTAGATCTTGCCATGCTCCCTCCTGGATGATAATAGACTGAAACTCTGAACCTGTAAGCCAGCCCCAACTAAACGTTGTCCTTTATAGGACTTTCCTTGGTTATGATGTCTGGTCAGAGCAGTAAAACCCTAACTAAGATGGGAGGGGGTGGGCAGGGGCAAGTCTGATTGTGCCTGTCATAGGCAGATGCTTCTGTTCTCTAAGACTAAAGACATAGGAATCAGTAGGTGGTGGTGCAGATGGCAAAGAGAGGGTGGGGTGACATTTCAAACTGTGGGCGGGACTAATGCAAATTTGGCAGTCCAAATGGAATTTCTGTGGGCCTAACAATTTTTGCAAGACTTCTTGCTTCCAAAACAATCTTCATCTACCCACTCTCCTCATAGATACATGTATATTTTTATATGTATAGAGTCTATGCAGAGTGTATGTATCATGTGTGTATATGTAAATATACTTACATGTATACAAAGAGACAGACGCTACCTTAAGGTCTCTCCACTGAAATCTTTTAAATTGTATAAAGTGTATATTATATTTATTAGAGATGAAATGGACCTCTTTCAAAATATTGTTCATAAGAACAAACATACTTTCAAAAATGGAAACCACAATTCTTTTCTGATCTTAGAAATAATGAAATATATTTTTTCACAATACATCTAATTGTTTAAAATATATACCCATGTATGCATAATTTAAAATTTTAAGAGAAAGCTTGAATTTTTAATGTGCTATTTTCACTAGTGTCATTAGAATTCCATAGCTGGAAGTAGAGAGATGGCTCAGTGATGATGAGCACTGGTGCTCTTCCACAGGACCTATTTTCAATTCCTAGCACCCACATAGTGGGCAGCTCAGAACCAACTATGGTGCCAGTTCTAGGGATCAGATCCCCCTTTCTCGCCTCTGTGAACACCATGCCCACACGTGATACACACACAATCCCTGGAGTAAAAGGAAGGGCTCAGCAGGTAAGAGCTGACAAATGCCACTACACCTGTCTTTTTTCAGTTTTCACAACCTAAACTGAAGCTAGTTAAATCCCCATAAGTATGAACGGGTCACACACTTGATAAGTGGTGTGTTAGTGATCTGAATCCTATTGCAGCCAGACAACTTCTGAATACCATTTCATCTGCTCATATAAGAATCTCAGCTTAAAGATAAAGGGCAGTATTTCCCAATGTACCTAACTAGGCCTTCAGGAACCCTCTTTAGTTTTTCTATAGTGCAATGCAACCACATTGTTTATGGGAATTTTAGTGGGTTTTGTGGAATTCAGCTAATCCTTTTTTTAGGAACTATAAGCTTAAAAGTCTATTGGTTTAATTTTCAGCTCTTATGAAATTATTTTTCTGCTCTTTCTCAAGACAAGTGAAATTCCATGACCTACTATATTTAGGATTATTTTAGGGTTAAAATTACATCACTTGTAAAGAATTTGTTTTTTGTGCATCTTGTGTAACTTCTCAAATGAAAAATGTGAAAAATGTTATGTCATGGATAGAATTTGTATGCATCAAATAATATTTCATTGAAGTGTAAATTAGGATGGTACTACTGCCTACATTATTAACCCATTCTTATTTGAAAATTCACTGAAGGCTGAGCCAAGCTTAATGTTTAAGCAGAGATAAAATTACAAGTGAAGAAAGTTCAAATGGATCTATTTAGCTTCCTAAAGTGTCACTGCATCATAGCCCTCTTTTTCTTTCTTATATCATTGTGATAACCTTATTCTGTAGACTCATATGTGCTTATTAATATTTTATCATTCTCGTTAATAGAAGAAGTAAGTCATCACAAACAAAATTACAGATGACTCACCACGTTATAAAAATGATCAGAATTGTCATTGAAATTGAGTCACCTTTCTTGTAATATTCTGCCCTTGGTTCCCACAACCTGCTACTCTTAAAGAGGTCGCAGGTTGGTTTCCTATATGTTAAGATTTGTGTGTGTGTGTGTGTGTGTGTGTATGTATGTATGTATATATACATATATATATATTTGTATACATATACAGATATATATGATTTTTTAATATACCATTTTACCATATATATGATATTAGTATATTTTTTACCATAAAAATTTAGAGATCCAGTTCTAAACCTAAGGAGAAAGAATTATCAGCAGTAATATCTGGGGTTGTTTTACTCTCATAAGATGCCTCTTTTGGGAAGGTATAAACAACCAGAGCTCCCATCTGGCATTCCTGTCCAGGACATCTCTGAACTACTGCATTTGGGGTCCCCTGCCCTGAGCTGCCTATCTTGTTTCTGTCTCCTGTTTTTATTGCTACCCTCTGAAGAGGTAACCATAACTACTCTTAGGGAATTGGTAAGATTAACAATCTGGCTTCTTAGAGTTTAATTTGGGAGTCGTTGAGGTACATCCCTCAAGTGACCTACCTAAAACACTCCAAAAATGCGCGGTTTTCTGTTTAAGAAAGAAAGGAAGCCTTTGATTAGCACCTAGAAAGAGATGCGAAGGAGAGATAAAGGCAAGTAATGCTGCCATCACAAGCCCTTGACAGAGAACCAAGAGCTAGGGAAGAAGATATTTTTTAAATGTTAAAAAAAAAATCCATGATTGTATCTTGATGGAACTCACATAACATTCACCTTCTGGTATCCTACACACTTTCCCTTTGGCTTCTAAGACTGGAATAAAAAAATGATAAGCCTGCGATCTAGTTTCAGAAACTCTGATAGCTGTTGGACCAGCTAGAATCACAGTGCCCCTCCCATCTGCTTCTTGAGAGGGCAATGGAGAGAAATTTCACCATCATCTAATTTTTATGGTAAAACAATAATGAGCTGTTTCTCTTGGATACGGATAGATAGGAGGTGCAGTATTGAATTACACCAAGTTGATGATCTTACATTTGGGAAGCCATCTCCTTATAAGAAAAAAATTGTTAGTAAGAAGTAATTATCTAGATAGTGTCTCATGTAAATTTAAGTTTAATGTCTGGAAAATGTGATTCCTTTACTACTTCAAACACTTCTGAATAATCTCAATTTAGATCAGTTGTTCTCAACTGTCCCAATGTTACAGCCCATTAAAACATCTTCATGTTGTGATGGCCCCAACCATGAAATCATTTTTGTTGCTACTTCAAAACTGTAAGCTCTCTACTGCTATGAACTGTAATGTACATATCTGTTTTCTGATGGCCTTAGCTAACCATGCTGAAAGGGTTTTTCACCCCAAAGCAATCACAATACACAAGTTGAGAACCACTCTACGTTTTTATTTTAAAACTAGGATTTATATAACTGTTGCTAAGAACAGATGAACAACTTAAGAGAACTTCATTAACTTAAGTAGAGGTTTGATATCAATGTTTTGAAATCTGACCTTAGAAAATTTAAGAACATATATAATCGCTAAGTGTCCTCGTGTGTGTGTGTGTGTGTGTGTGTGTGTGTGTGTGTGTGTGTGTTAGCCAGGTAAGCCTTAGGTGAATGTGTAAGGAGGAAAATCCAGAGTGAATGGGTGTCTTGACATGAGTGTGGCCATGCCAAGGATGAGTGCCTTGAAACCAATGGGAAACAGGCAGACTTTCCTCTGACCCAAGTACTGGTGTTTATGAATGATTGACCAGTCTGTACAAAAGCTAGCAACTGCAGCTTCCTCTTCCTGAATGTGTACAGCCTGAGACTGCTTGTCTGCAGACATCTCCTACTACAGAAGCTGGCTAACTCCTCCCTTCCCTGTGGTATACATAATAAATATGCTGGAGTTTTGGGTTGCTGAGGTAGTGATGCCACTTCTTCAAAGTCTGCATATTCCCCATATTTTTTTTGCATATGTGTTTGTTCTGTCTTCATTTCCTTGACACTCTAGTCAGGGCTCCAGGCACCCACATGGTTTATAGCATCTCCTATATTGATTCAGATGAGTCTTAGCATCCAATAGATGTTGTATTAAGAATGGGATTTGATAAAATACAGTAAAACATTGCTATCTAGAGTGCTATCAGGCATAGAATATTGTACTTTGATTTGTCTCTCTCTCTCTGATTTCTCTAAACTTTGTATGGTCATGAGTATATGACATTTGAAATCATGATCAAGAAAGAGCAAGATGACAAAAGTTTGTTAATATCGCTTTGTTACTTGTTAATTTGTTTTGCTATATAGTTTTTTTCTTCTCTGACAAAGTTCCCACCCTTTCATCTTTTTGTCTATTATAATTCTATGTTGTTTTGAGCTCATTAGTTCATTTCTTTTGCTTTTATCTATGTTTATTTGGACTGCTACAAGTCAATTAATTTTAAAAAGTATATCTAAATATTTGAACTTCAATTTGTATATTTATATGATATGAATTAATGGTCAACATTGGGTATAAAATACAAGCACTCAGAGAATATAGGTTTTCCTAACTCTAGAGAGATACATTGAGGCTGATCAATTTATAGTAACTTCAGGTTTACGGTTTGGTCATATTTTAACTACTTCTTGATTTCTACTTTGCTTAAGGATTTTAGGTATCTGATTTGGCAGTGCTATACTCTCAGCAAATGGGGAGTAGATACTGGTAGATGAGGCCCATTTTCATTTACATAGTGAAGACAGTATGGGCTATGTGAGATTATGTCTGTCTTAGTTATGGTTTCTATTGATGTGATGAAACACCATGAGGAAGTTGAGAAAGAAAGGGTTTATTTGGCTTGCACTTCCACAGCGCTATTTATCTTTGAAAAAAGTTAGGACAGGAATTTAAGCAGAGCAGGAACCTAGAGGCAGGAACTGATACAGAGGGCATGGAGGGGTGCTGCTTACTGGCTTGCTCCTCATGCCTTGCTCAGCCTGCTTTCTTATAGAACCCAAAACCACCAGCCCAAGGATCAATACCATTCACAGTGGGCTGGGCCCTCCTTCATCAATCACTAATAAGGAAATGCCTTACAGTTTTACCTGCCATCCAATCATATGAAGGTATTTTCTTAATTGAGGTTCCTTCCCCTCAATGACTAGATTCTGTCAAATTGACACAAGAGTATTCAACACACTGCCCAGTGAAAGAAAAGAAAGGAAGAAAGAAAGGGAGGAATAAAAAAAGGAAGGAAAGAATATGAAAATATAAAATATATACATCTTATTTCATTTTATGAAGGGTTCAATTTTTTAATATTTATCATTTCAGCACAGTGAAGAAACTATTGAAAACTTTGCTGTGCTTTTCAGAAACTTCTTTCAAACTCACCACATTGTCACATATAATTCTCAACATGCCCCGCCTTCCTCTGGTTCTTCTTCCTTCTCTTTCCCTTCATATTATATAGCATGTGTTCTTTCTCTATTAGAGATATTGGCAGATGACATACATGTTTTGCTGACATTAATCTTTATCACATACCCAATTTAGTAGGTGACCTAAGTTGTTTTTCATGTGTGTGTGTGTGTGTGTGTGTGAGAGAGAGAGAGAGAGAAAGAGAGAGAGAGAACGCCATCTCTCTACCCCCTTGATTCAAATTTTTATGCTCACTTTTTTATTTCCCAGGCAGACACTTCTCTTTCCTGGCTTACAACATAGATCTAAAAAATAAAATCTTTTGAAGAATGATTTAAAAATCCTCTGTGGCTGGTGTGATGAGTATATATTCGTAGCAAGGACAGCTAAGTGTTCTGCAACACGAGTCACTTTTCTCCCACAGTACCGCACTGACTATGAGAAACCTATTCACCTAGACAAGACCACATGGTTTGCTCTCCAAGTGAAAAGCAACCAGTAACTCTGTTAGCTGCTTTTACATGAAGTTATTTTACAAAAGGGCATGCCTTCTCTCCATCTCCTTCTGCAGATCATTCTGAGCTTTAGAAAGCTGGAGGACGTGAGATGGATGGAATTTGTTTTCCTGAGAACAACTGGATGAGTCCCCAGATATTACCACTAAGAAAGTGAGAAATAAATTCTCATTTTGATGAGCCACTGGAGACATGTAGTGGTATTTATTACAACAATTAATATTGCCAACTAATATAGAAGTTGATACTTTGCTATATGAAAAAAAATCTAAAGTATGTGGTATTAGTTCAATGGCTACCACAGCATATATACATACATATATATATATATATATATATTATATATGATATATATATGGATATGAAAGATAAATCTTGTATTAGGTAGATGATAATTAGTCACACTCTTACAAAAAACTTCATAATTAAATTATATGACGGCTAAACTTATAACCACCTAAAGAAAGATAGAAAAAATGTCCATGTAAGAGTTAGAGGAAGGAGTGGACTGAGGTGGAACACTGCCTTCAGAACACAGCACCACTATCATACTTTTGATGTCTCCACAGTTCAGATTACCAGCATTGGAACTGTACAAGATTGGGCCTGTCAATGCCACATCGTGGTCTGCCACAGATCTATAAGATGATAACAGTAGCCAGACAGGAAGAACCCCCAACGCCTCTACTTTTCCTTAATCATCAAAAGGCTCCAGGAAAGGGAAAAACCTTTTCTTCTGTGGTGTACACACTGGCAAGGAGCCCATATTCTTGTGACTAACCTCTTACTCAGGACACTGTCAACAACCTGAGTGAAACTTACCCTGTCGGAAAAAAAAGGAAAAAAAGAAAAAAAAAGAAAGAGAGAGAGAGAGAGAGAGAGAGAGAGAGAGAGAGAGAGAGAGAGAAAGAGAGAGGGTGGGAGCAAAGGTAGAAGGACAAGGTGAAAACAGAGGAAATGAGCAGAAAGCAAGCAAACGGTAATGCAGGTAATTATGAGAAAAAGACATTATATATGTGTGTGCTCATGAACATAAACACATATGAAAGTGTCACAATTAAAACCACCTTGTAAAATTAGTGTATACTAATACAAAGTAAATGATAATTTTCAAAACTAATGAAGACAATGGGTATTGGTTGTTTTTTGGTTAATGAAGTTTTCCACAGGAAGACATGATAAAATGTTGAGCCTCGTGGCCAATATAGTTTTAATAGTTTCATTTCAAAGTAACTGTAATTTCTTATGGCCTAAGGTAGAGGGAAGGAAAAAACCACAGCCAGCCTGCGTGTATGTCTAGGAAAGAATTTCCAATGTGGTAGTTATAACTTGGTGGAAGAAATTCAATCAGAAGCCTCTAAATGTTGGGGGAATTCTGTATTAAGAATCCAATAAGAAAGAGCCTGTACTGACAAGGCAAACGGGCCTTCAGATGTTCCACAGTAGGTGCGGAGAACCAAAGACTGTCTAGCTCCTATAGGCAATGGTTATTTCTGTCGTTCTACTGTTCAAACTTCCAAGATGTAGTGAGGCTTAAAAACAAAAAAATCACAGTTGGCAGCTTGTAATGCTGCAGGTCAAACATCCAAATAGGTCACAGGAATCTGTAATCAAATTGTCATCCAGGTTGCACACCTCTGGAGCCTCTAGGAGACGGGTTCTTTACCTTTGCCAGCATCTAGAGAAGATGCTGTCCTTACCTTGGGGCCTCCTTGTAGTACTTTTTTTTTTTTTTTATCTTAAAAGGCAGCGAAGGACAGCCCACATATTTTCACTCTGTGTCATTCTGAAAATGACTTTCTACTTCTTTGCTCACTCATAAGGATGCTTCTTGTAACTGCTCAGCTATTCCTTTCCCTACCTCAAAGTATCAACCTTTATTCCATCTTCAACCTTAAATGCATCTTGTCGTGTCTAGTGACATATGCACAGGAACTGAGACGCAGACTTCAATATTAGGAGTGCAGTATTGTTCTGTTGCCCACTATCCACCTTAGAAGCAGTCTTTAAGAGTGACACACACAATCAAGTCATTCATAATCAGAAACAGCAGACATCAAAAATAGTAGATAAGGAAGCCGACTTCAAACAGAAACCAGGGACTTTCAGAACTGATCCAGAGAGGGACTTTGCCTCTTTTGAGAAAAAAATAACAGTTTTGACAATGTTACTTGTTTTACAAGATTTTGCTGGAGTCAAATGAGTAGGTCATAGTTTCATATAACATACATTAATAAAACAAAATAAATTGAAGAAAACTATTATATTTCTAATATAATAGTTTATTTATTATATATAATATAATAAAAATTATTACATTAATTTTTCACTTAAATATTATTATATGAATTCAGCCAGGATGTGTTTTATTTATTCCTAGATAATATTTTCTTTATAATATAACATTTTATAAATTAATCATGCCCTTCGTTGTTGATAATTGGTGTTTAACATATTAGTATATTTGTATTTCAAAATAGACATTTGAAGTGATTGAGAACAATCACCCTTCCTTAGAACATACGTGCCTTTTAAGATTCCTCAAAGTTACGCTACATATCCTATAAAAGTAATTGTTTTTATAGATGGCTATTTAATCTTATTTCTTGTGTCTTATCATGAATAGATTTCAACACTTTTAAAAAGTATTTATTTATTTATTTATTTATTTATGATTTATTTCATGTATGTGAATACACTGCTGCTGTCTTCAGACACACCAGAAGAGGGCATCAGATCCCCATTATAGATGGTTGTGAGCAACCATGTGGTTGCTGGGAATTGAACTCAGGACCTCTGGAAGAGCAGTCTATTCTCTTGACGGCTGAGCCATCTCTTCTGGCCCTCAATTTCAACATTTAAGTCCAGTGAAGTGTGGACACTTCACATGTGTGTATAGTCTGCCTGCTCTCCTTCCGCACCTCACACATCTGTGTTAAGCTATGGATGATTGTTCCTTTTTAATCTAGCTGTATCCTTCAATCCTCTTGCCAGTTATTTTCATTTTACCTTGGCTGAGAAAGAGATTACGTGATATAATGGTTCAGAGCCAGGTTCCTAGAAGAAAAGTACTTGGGATCAAACTCTAGCTCTCTCTGTTCTTTTTTAAATGCCATCCCCAAATGAGTGCAGATAATCTAACCTCAGAGACTGGGAGGGAGAGGCAGGAGGATCAAGGCCAACATGAACTATATATCAAATTCCATGTTAAGTCAGCCTAAGCTACGTAGACAGAGCTTGTCTTTAAACAGCAACAACAACAACAACAAACACAACAGCATATTGCTTTATAATTAGATTTGTTCCTTTTTTTTTTTTTTTTTTTTTTGTTAGGGAGTTGTTTCTAATGACTGCAGGAAACAACAATTTGAATATTTGAGGGAGGAGAGGCTTTTAGATCAATTTATGTTTTCTTAAGACAAAAGAGTTAGTGTAAGCCACGGATTGGTGCATGAACCAGGGCCATGCAGTGGAAGGCGCTTGAACACAGGTGAGAGCAATCGAGGCAGCATCTGAGCTCTGACACCCTTCCCTCCTAATATCATGTACAGCTCGCCATCATCCTGAGTGTTTATGGATTATGCTTTCTAGGGGGAAGGTGGTCTGGGCAATTGCAAGTGAAAAGAGTGTAGCTGAATCAAGGCTCATGAATGATTTGCTATAAAAATCGTCATGCACAACAACCCATTCAAAATAGCTTCTATGCTTCACCGATTTCAAGTACCAGTATATGTTGTAACAATTGTGGCTTATGAAATACATAGAGAAATTACTCTTATATTTCAGTACTCATGTTAAGGCTTTGAATGTAATCCACTTTTCATGTAAAAATGAGTTAAATATTAACATCACACATCAAATATTTTACATGCCGTCTTCAGTTATTCATATTTTTAGAGTACATCATAGCAATGATTATATATATTCAGAAATAAAAAAATTGAGTTGATTGAAAATTTGTTTTAGAAAAATTGAGTTGCTTTACTTTTCTTCACCTCATTTAGGTTTATTTTTAAAAAACAAAGAGGGCACAAATTTTTGTATCAACTTTAC
The DNA here is from genome assembly GCF_011762505.2 of Arvicanthis niloticus. Lineage (NCBI taxonomy): Eukaryota > Metazoa > Chordata > Mammalia > Rodentia > Muridae > Arvicanthis > Arvicanthis niloticus. The sequence goes on from NC_047672.1 coordinate 66,631,169, forward strand.
TTTTTTTTTTTTAAAAAAAGAAATGTTAGTTATGCTTACTTTTCTATAGCTGGAAATTTTTTGATTTGTATATTCATATCATGAATTATCACCTACCCATAAAGGGGCATATTATTGATACAGGAGATGATGTGACTGGATCTCAAAAGCATTATGACAAGAGACAAATGTCAGTTCCAGTGGTTACAGACATCTGCTGCTGTCTCTTTGACCCCTTTCTTTGCATTATGTTTTTCTTCATTGTGTGAACATGCATCCTTGCTTTTAATTTTCTCCTCCTTCATGTTTTAATTTTTCTCTTCTCTGGTTAGTTTATCTTTGTCATCCATAACTTTTCTACCTCCTTTCTCTTACTATTAACAACAACAACAAAAAAATCTCTCTTTTGGTAATGTGTTAAATTTAACACTTGTCTGTTGGGAATGAAATGGATCAAAACAGGGGGTGGAGAAGGGGCGGGCTGGACTGGCTGATTAACTTGGGGGATGAAAGGACAAATTGACAGAAGTGGATTCCCTTCCTGAACACCAGTGAACCATGGGTATTTGTTAGAGTTGAACTGAAGTGGAACACATGGTTGTAACTAGGATTTTGGTCACTCTGACAAGTACTTTGTTCTTGTTGTTGAAAGGGAAGCGTTTGATATATTTTGATGAACATAAATGAAATGGAAAGCTTAAAGAAAATATATATTCAGCACAGTCTACAAGAAACGCCAAAGTACTTGTTTTCGAAAGCATCAGGCCTGGAAGAAATGCATTTTCAGATGCTAGCATGGAGCAACATACAGGTAATTAAATAGATGAAAATCACTTCCAACCAAAACATATTTGCTTTAAAAAATAGTAACTGCTAATCATATATGGACTGATATACTTATAAATGTTATTCTTTACAGCTAAATTAGTAAATGTTATTATTAATGTATGATAATATGCACAAAAATCTTTTCTTGGAGTTTTTATTAAATACTTTGTTATATATTTGATTCTTTTAAATGAACTAAAATTAATTGACAAGTATTTTAACAGCATAAAATATAATATTCAAAACAAATAATATTTTGAAAAAAGGTATGTTAATCTCTATAGCAGAAAGGTTCACAGCAACATCCAAGGAGTAAAAGGACTCCCTGCTGCCTTGCTGCTGACCATCTTCACCCTGGTTGACACGTTTGTTACAGTTCTTCTAGTCACTTATGGACATTCTAAGAGACCTATCCTTAAAGAATAGGCCATGGAGTGAAAACCGTTATACTTGTGAGTAAGAAAATGGAAGTTGATGTCTATGAATTCCTATCATGGACAACAATCTACTTAGAACAGAATTTTTCTAATCTCTGTCTAGTTTTAAAGATATGTGATATTTAAAATAGTGATAATTTGCTCAGAAAAAAAAATCAGATAATATGTGACAGTTCTCTACTTGCTTAGGCATCATAGTGATTTTTTTTCCTAAATTATCCAGAATCTTGGGGATCATTTTTGATCATGTTTCATATCTTGAATAAAATACTGTTGGATAATATCTATTGTATTAGCTTTAAGATGTGAACAAATGTTCACACCTCTCCTCTATACGTGATCTTTATTTTGTCATCTATGAATGAAATATAGAAAGAAGTGAAGTAAATGTATAAGAGTAAAGTTCCCTACATGTATTCAGTTGGTCTTGTACATGTTCTAACAACATTAGGCCTTTCAGACCTCTAAATTGAACTCACGTGGGAACAACAGTAAACTGCTGGCTCCTGCATTTCCTTCCCCTTCCTGACCACTCTATTCTGCAATGCTTCTGTGCACCCTTGAACTGACCAATAAACTGCAGCATGCCTGAAATCTACAGTGAGTAACAGCTGAATGTGTTCCTCAACACAGCCTCTGTTGTGTAGAAGCATTCTAGGCTGTAGTGGGAAGTCTCTATATGTATAGACTATGAAAACAAGGCATTAGAGTAAGACCTATGTCTTATATATAATATATACCATATATATGGTATCCACTGTCTTTTTTGCTAGAAGTCTGCATAAGTAATAACTAGGAAGCTGGAAAGGATGCTAGCACTCAATCTTGTTGGCCATTTCAATATTTACTATCCTTTCTTGACTGCTTCCCACTGCTTTACTATTGCTAGTTAATGTTTGGATAAATAATTGAATGTCTCTCTTCCCTTTGCCTGGGTAGGCCTGTGGATATACACTTTCTATACTGTGCTATAACTTTCAGACCAATAGAATGAAGCAAAACACAGTTCTGGCTTTGTTTATGGATTGAAGTCTCTTTCTATGAAATCTAGATTTTAGAGAAAAGTAGAAAAAATAGAAAAGTAGGACTTTCTTTTCTATATTTTTATTTTTTTATTTATTGTTTATTTTATTTTAGTAGACGTCATGCTTTGGGCCATTATTTTCTGTAGGTACTGAAATATGATTGTAAGTAACAGAAGTGACAAGCAAGGAATAGGGAAAATAAAACAAGAACAAAAACACTGAATGTCAAATTATCTGATTAGCAGTTTTAAAGCAGAATTACATGAAAGCTATTGTTGTGTTGGGATGTGGTAGTATATGTCTGTAGTGGATTGCAGGACTCAAGCGGCAAGTTTCTGTGAGTTCAAGGCCAGCAGAGAGAGAGAGAGAGAGGGGCGGGGAGAGATTGCTTATTTACTGATATGAGGATGTTTTGCAGAGTGGCATAAATTCAACAAAGACAACAAGCAATGCACAGCAGTAAATACATTTAATGTTCTTCAGTGTCCGCTTATAAAGCAGGTTTTTTTTTTTTTTTTTTTTTTTTTTAATAAAAATTGAATGCCTTGTCTGTCTATTTATCTATCATCCATCCACGTGTCTTGGGCCAAAGAAATTTTATTTTAGATTAAATTGTTTATAGGAAACATTTGACTCTTCTTAATTTAGAATAGTTGCTTTTTTTATTTTTTAAATGAAGGCTTTTTTTGGTGCCACTTTATTTTTAAAACACTGAAAAAGAACTCTCTCTCTTTCTTTCCAACTTAAAATGCACTGCACACTTCTTTGTCCGTTCTCCAGGGACTTGATATTTGAAGTTGCTTTCTTTCCACTCCTCTCCTGAAAACATTCTCTAAGGAGGTAAAACAGTTGAACCTTCCTGTTCTTTTTATCTTTCATTGATATTGAATAACTATTGAGAGTTAAGAAGGAGTTATGAATCGTATATTTGTTTTAAACAAAAGTTAATATTTTCCATGTATTGTCTTTAAACTCTTACAGAAATTATGAAATACAAAAAAAATCTGTATTGCTTTACTAATTTACTTTCCAATTAAAGTGTTTTTGCTTAAATAAATTGTAGAAATTAATTTTTGGCTTCTTGATTTTGTTTTAGGTGATCATACAGTCATTTTTACCTTTAATCCCTGTGATTTGTCAGCATTTTAACTTAAATGAGAGATTTTGGTGATTTAGGGAATTTTCATCAAAATTAATAGACTACGATATGAGCTTTATGAAGCCTCTCCCCAAACCACAATTGAGATGAAAAAAAAAATTATTGTGTAAGGATATGGTTAATCCAGCAGAAGCATAATGCATGTTGTGAAGGTGGCTTTGTTTTAGCAGTCATAGATACATCTTTTTATAACTTCACTTTGAATGTCTTCATTAAAACGTTTGTGTTAACAAAAAGAATTAACAGCTAAATTTCACTGAAGAGAAGTAAAAGATTGAGGTTTGTAGTTGAACAACACCCACCCTTCAGAATAAGAATTGTAGAAGCAACATCTCTCTATCAGAGCTTCAGATATTGGAGAGTGTAGTACATCATCAGAGTGATCTAAAGACATTGAGATCTGGCTCAAGGCCAACGAAGTTTATAATAAACCTGACTTATCTTCTCAAAGACTTTATCACATTCTTTTATTCTATAAGCCTTTTCTTCTAAAAAAAGAAATTATATATATGCATGCATACATATATAATATACAATGGTAAGGAGTCTGAAGCATAAATGAAATAATTGACATATTATAACAATACTTTTAATATATAGTAGATCCATGATGAGATCAGCACATTATGTAGACAGTAATGAGCATTTAATTCTCTTTTGTCTAATTCTCGTGCAAGAGAAGATCTGCCCATGAATCATTAAAAATTGTAAAGAATGGTGGATTTGACTATATGGGTGTCTAATGTTGGGAAGAAAAGATATCTGCAGTTGTAAAATACCCGTCAGAGCTGTAGCTCCGAATCCCATGACAGCCCGCTGCATGTCTCATTCCTGCAGCTCTGGTGCCTAGCACAAAACAAACTAAGTTAAGTCGCTCTGGGGTGCCTTTGTGAGGCCACTCAGAGGAGGAAGAAGGAAACAAAGGGCAAGATAGAGACGCAGAGGACATAAAGAAAACAAATAAGGCGAGAAAAGGGAGAGATAAGGGGGAAGGGAATGCTAACCTACAGGGCCAAAGACCAGAAAATCACAAATACATTTGTGAGCTGCTCGGCAATCACCTTCACCATCACCATCTCTTTGTTTGGTCAATTCCAAATGAGTAGAGGTCTACCTACCCTTTTAAAAAAAACTTGGGCCTCAGACAGGGGTGATTTACAATCTTATAGCCACAAAATCATTACAGATTCTTCGTCTTAGTTTGAGGGTCTTTTTTTTTTCTCATCATGAACGGTATTCTCTGACTTCATATCAAAGTGTTTTCATGTCCTTCAGCCAGCAGCTTAAGAATCTGGGCTGTTCCATTAAGCCTTTCAAACAGCGGCCCACCAAGTCTGTCCTCGAAGGTGGCCTGCGCCAGGCAGGGAAGGTATAATTGAAGACCGGGATTGTTTTGGGTTTTTTTGTTTTGCTTTTTCTTGAAGACCCTGGCTAGCCTTGCTTCTCCCTAGGGTTGACGCAGAACCAGCCCTTCCTCCACATTTCAGATGCAATTTGCAGAGGGCCACCTGTTTCTGATGTTAACCTCCGTTCTGTGTTCACACTGATAAAGTGAATTCAGCAGACAGCAACCTTGTTCACAAAGCAGTCCAGTGGTCAGGACAGGGAATTTTTCAACCAGTTGGAAGGTTGCTGGCTAAGATGTTATCACAGCCCCTTGCAATAGTAACCACCCTCGAAGGAGTATTCGTTTCTCTAGCCTCCATTCCTGTGGAACAGTAGGAAAGACGTCTTACAGCATCTTTCAGCTCCTTCTTTATCAACTCCCAGCCCGCCTCTGAGGCTCTGTCCCCGTCAGGTAAACCGAGAAACCGAGTCTACTTGTATGTGGGCGTAGGGCCGCTGGCACCATTAGTTAGAGCCCAGTCAAAGGCCCTAACCCCTGGCACACCATGCAAGCCACCGCCACCTGGTTGAGTCCATAGCAGCGTTTTCAAAAGCACCACAAACCCCTCCTACATTTGTTGTCAAATCACTTCAGGATTCTTAGGCAGGCAGCGGATTCTCCGCCTGGGAGAAGGGCTTGAGGGCCCCCCGCCAGATTGTGCAAAAAATAACCCCGGGGGAGGCGAGCAAAGTGCTCGGCAGGAGCCTGCGTGAGCGGTGGATGCCCGCGGGCGGCCAGTGGTCCTTCGGGGAGCACCTACGGGCTGGGTCCGCTCGGCCTCCGCACGCCCCGCGGCGGGAGCTGGAGACTGCGACTTTGGGAGTTCCTCTCTGCCTTGTATGGAGGGCTGCGCCCGGGCCGTCCCCGCCCGGCTCTGACGCCCGGCCCTCCCGCTGCCCACCCACAGCCGCCTCCCCAAGACCCGCCCGGGGAAGGCAGCCGGAGCCCCGCTCCGGCCACCCCCATCCCCGCGGCAGCCGCGTCCCCGCGCCGCCCCCTCCGCCCCCGCCCCGCCCCCGCCCTCTCCTCGGCGACCGCGGATAAATCAGGGAGGCGAGCGCGGGGAGCCAGAGCGCGCGGGCGCCGGCAGGCTGGCCGAGCTCCGTTTCCACTGTCGCCCTTGATGGCGGCGCAGGCGAGGCAGCCGTGGCACGGAGCGGCAGCCACGCGCTAGAGAGTCCGCCGGCCCCGCCCGGCCCGCCCGCCCGTGCCCTGCCCGCCTCTCCCCGCGCGCCCTCCGGCAGACGTCGGCGCCCCGGTTCGGTCCCTCCGCCGCCGCGTGCAGCTCCGCCGCCTCCGGGCCGGCAGGGAGGGCACTGATCTTCGATCGCGAAGATGGCTGCTGGCTGCCTGCTGGCCTTGACTCTGACACTTTTCCAATCTTGGCTGATCGGCCCCTCGAGCGAGGAGCCCTTCCCTTCGCCCGTCACGTAAGTCGGCGGGCCCGGGTGGGGCTGGAGGCGGGGGGTCCCCGCTCGAAGCCGGGCGGGCTGCCCGTGGGGGCGGGGAGCGCGGCTGGGAGCCTCGGAGGCTGGGCCGCCCGGTGATGCGCTGCTGGCCGCTGGAGTGGGCTCGGAAGCGGCGTGCCGAGCCTCGGCCGGCCGCACCGTCCCGGGGAACGTCCGCCAGCCGTCGGCGGCGTCTCAGCCTGGTCTCCGAGGATGCTCCAGGCTGAAGACTGTAGCCGGACTTGGGGGAAAAACTTTGTAGGCATACCCAGCTCCCACCAAACCCAGCCAGATGAAAAGTTGGGTTTCCGTTAGATATTTCAGAGTTAATTTCAGTCTGACCGGGGTAGCTTGCGCTTCTCCTCTACTTGGCTTCTAGGATGCTAATTGCTGTGCTGTCCAAACTCATTTAGATCCCAAATTACTAGCAGCGCCTGACAGCTTCCTTGGTTTCTAGCCAGCTCGCTCCCAGCAGCTGAGCGAACTGTCCACCCCAGCGCTCACAGGTACAGGGGCCACCCAAGCCAACATACCCAACCCTTTATTTGAAACATCTAAGTGCCGACAGACACGCGGTTCCTGTTCTTAGAATGAATAGAACCCCTATTCTTTGAGGGTGGGACTGTTTCCCCAGTCTCCTGCAATTTTCCCTTATTTTTAACATTTCTAAAATAACTTTCAAAGAGAGAGAGAGAGAAAGAAACCGTTGCTATTCTAGAAATAGAGTGTTGAGAGGTAGCTATAGTCACACTGCAGGAAGGGAGTGCAATGCAACCCTTCTCCACTCTTTCGGGGTGCAAGAAGGAATCAGAGTCAGTGGCACATATACATATTTTTAAATGCGCTGAATAGCTTATCTGGCATTCTGGGAAAGCATTTATTTTGGTTCTTGAAGGTACTTTAAAGCTGCTTGGAGTAGGTAGTCTTAAGTGGGTGAGTCACTTTAATGCATTTTACATAACAAAAACAAAGCCCAAGGTAGCCTTCCCGGCTTTTATGCTGCAGGGAATCACTTGCTGTCCTTTGTTGGCAGAGAGCTGAATCCTGGAGTTTTGGGGGTACACTAGAAGTGCATCTGTACTAGCTGGAACCCGACAGCTATTATTTAAGCTTTGGCCTAGAACATTTATCACCTTAGGTGTCAGTGCAAGCATCTAGAGACGCTTATTCCTAGCCAGAAGAAAGGGGGTGTCTAATATTTATGGTATGATTTACAGTAATGTTCTCTTTAGATAATCTTCCATAAAAATGATTGCAAATCCTTTTTGTTATGAAGCAAAAGGGTAAAAGCCATCTGTAGAGCTTCGTTTAATTGGCAGAACGTTCCAACTGTTTAATTTTAAACATGAGAAGTCTAAGAATTCCCTTAAGATGCTACAAAATCACCCAGTCTTATTAAGAAACCGTACTTTCACGCATTTATATTTTAGTGCTTTTGAAGCACGGCCTATTACATAAGAACTCGGGTGCCTCTCATGCATTTTGTGTCAAATAAGTTGTGGCTTTTATCAAGCCACATCTTTAACATTTGGAATGCACATTTTTAGTGTTGTTTTAAATTGATTTGCCAATATTGCTGCTAATTGGAAAGGATGCTACCTTCCATCAAGGAAAACAAAACATAAACAAACAAACAAACAGCACTCAGCATGTCATAGTAAAATACTAGTGTAAATTTTTTTTATAAGAACATCTGCAATAAATGTTTTCCCAAAATTAAGTAACTCAATTTTCTTGGTCAGATATGTGCTGAAGACATGAAGGAGATGGAGTAGGCATTTAAGATAGGAATTAGGGAACTATGATTGTTTTTCTTCGAAAGGATTTGTGTTGTTTCAAACAATAGGAGTATGAAAACATTTTTATATTATGGGAAACGTTATTTTATGGACTAAGAATGGGCTTTGTAGCTCAAAGTCAGTGTCTTTAAGGTTGCATTCACAACGCTTTTGGAAACCTTCCTGCTTCTGCAATTACTTATTTGTAAAGTTAGTAATTCTGTCTTTGGAGGAAGGGTGGTTGACATTTGTACTTCATGTTAGATATCAGAATAAAATCTGTGAAAAAAAAAAAGGTGGCATCAATCTCATCAAAAAACAGTGCCATTTGCTTTGCTTGCCTGAAAAAAAATGCAATATTTATCAAGATCATCTAGGGAAAAAAAATAAGTTTATAAGAACGGAATCCAAAGAGTGAAACAATTGTTAAAGGCCAATTTTGATGCTTCTATTTATAAATTTCTCAGAAAATCATTAGGAAATGATTCGGTTTTGTTGGCAGTATTATTTTTCAGCAACAATAAAATAAAAAAATAAAATGAGAAGTTTTCATCTTCAGAAGAGGAAGACTGTGCTATTAACACACTGTAACATTAATTAGTTCCTAATTGGAGTTGGATGTGAATAGTAATTATAATTAAGAGCTTTTTTTATTAATGTTTAACATGAAGGTCTTTAGTTTTGTTATAATAAATAAACATATTACTCTAAATGATAGATTTTCTGCCCTCTTTTTAAAAGAACATTCTAATACAGTATATTCTTCTGCAGTAAAATTTTAAACCCATTCCAACGATTAGCATTCAAACAATGAGTTTGCTTTCAGGCAAAAGAATTTTAATATTATTTTTATTTTTATAGGCTAGATATTCCTTTTGGATACGCTTTGGAAAATAAGGTGTGAAACAAAGCACATGATGTGCTAGCAAGCATCCAGTCCCTATTGGCACATGCTTTAATGGAAAATATATCATCTTCACATTATATACTATACATATATTATAGTGCTGTTTCAAAATATAATTCTTAAAAAGGGCAGTTTTCTTTCTGGAAATAATTCCTTGGCATTTATGTTAAAACATATCTATTAAAATTCAGGAACACATGCGTGCTGATCAAGATGGCAATGTTAATTTTAAATTGTCTTTAATTTTAGAACCTGCTTATAAATCTACTTTTAGGGCATTATAGTTAAAATTAAACCTTTATCCCAGCCATATTGAAGCGCTACTCAGTGAGCAACAATTGGATGAAGGCCAATTACTATATGTGATTTGATTACATAATTTAAACATATAGCTGAGGATTTTTGTTATTTTTAATAAATAAAGTATTGAAAAAATCAGTAGTTTTTGTGTACTGAATACTTAAAGAGACATATCTTCTGTTGTTATGTGGGCATATGTCTATGTCTGGATGCCATGCTGTTGGAATCGATGTTTAGCTATTCCATTCGTTAAGAGGGAGTGGTGTAGTTATGCTCACTTGAACTTTCTATTTATAGTCTACATTGCATGAGCACATGTGTCATAATAAAGAATACAAAATAAGACAGTGTGTATCGATTCTAAAATGAAGGGGCATTGAAAACCCCTTTCTCGATTTCTAACTTGTTCTCATAGCCCTGACAACATGAGAACGTTGATTACTCCACAGGTGTATGATCAGAATGTGAAACAATAGGTGGGGCTTTCTGTGTAAGTAGTGGCATATTTAATTTGTTATTGTTTTATGTAGGCATATAAGTTACAATTTGCCTTGGCTTTTCAGTGAACATTAGACAAACTGAACTAAAAATCCAAAAATCATTGTAGAAAAACACATACAGGAATATATGCTTATGGGTTATAAAATGGATGTAAACAATGATGCATTTTTCCTTTCTTCCAGGGGATTTTATTAATTTTACTTTAATAAACCCACGGGACACTAGAATATAAAGCAGGTAATTCATTATTAAAAGAGATTAAAATCTCATCACGCTTTTGCTTCAGAGAAACCTAAGTGTACACCTTTCTATTGTTTCTCTGGGACCGACATATAACAATGTAGTATGCGTCTGTCTTTTCTGTGAAGACGCAAGCAAATTTAGTATTGTCTTTAAATTCATTATTTACTTTTGGAGCATAAATTGATAACAACAAGCTGTGTAGAATTTAATATTTTAAAAACAAATAATTGTGCTTACAACTTTCTGCCCTTTAATTTGTATGCTCTCCACAGCACCATATATTAAATACTTATCCATCGCTCCTTTTTGTTTCCATATTTTTCAATACAAGTATGAATTCCTTGTCTCCTAGTATTTGTCTTCAGTGAAGTTTTAACTTGAAGCTGGATATTTAAGGGGGTGAGATGAAATATTTTTTGTGCAATTATGCAATTTTAAATCTCCTTTACTGTTTTTGGGTATAGACCTAGAAAGTTCTCACATAAGCACATGTAGAAGGCTGTAGAGAAATCAGAATTTGTTTTAGCTTCTAACACGTAACATTTTATTGTTAAAAAGTAGCGGCCTTCCATCAAATATGTTAGAAGAGCTGTGTGAGGTAGTATGTCTGAGTACATAAGCTGCTTACTGTGGAGAATGAACAGAGCTGCTGTTTCCAGTGTGTAGTTCCTTAGAGTCTACAGAGTGCACTGCGTGCCACTGTGTCTGTGAGTGTGGCAGCCACCCTTCACGGACTGCCTATAACTTTCTCAGCCTTCCACGCGGTTTCTTTTCTGGGCAGTGGTAGCCGACCATGGAGCCGTTACATGATTTACCTTGGCTTTTGACTGCACTAGACAAGGAAATGGGAGCAGCACATTCATTATAGAGTTGAAAGAAAATGTCAGTTGATAAAGCAATTTATACTGAAAAGATAGCAAAGGCCACATGTACTTCCTATTGAAAGCATCTAAAGATTTTGTACATAGTTAGATTATTTATCTAGTGTGTACAGTTACAATGCTCTTTAATTATTAAATAATATTGGTATGTTAAAATACATATGCATGGATATATATTCATATATGTATGCATACATACATATATACTAGATGATTTGCTATTTTTTTTCAAAAATTAATTGCAATGTAAGCTAATGTATATGGTCCTTGCTGTAAAATTTCTGTTAATCTCTTACTATCTTTAAGGTTTAAAATTTATTCCATGCATTAGAGTGACATTGTATACAAGAACAACTTGAAAATGAAACTATTGCACTGAAAATCTTGACATATATATATATATATATATATATATATAGTAATTTTACTTTTTCATTTATGTATAGTATGCACTTGTGTTTGTAAGAGTTGAATATATTTGGTTTTATGATATCTTAGAAATGGAGACAATCCTGTGTTGGTTCAAAACATTATATAAAATATGAACTTTTAGGCATTTCGTGATAAAAGACTTTCTTTTGTAGTGATCTAGCACATAGGAACCAATGCTATTAGCAATTAAAGCAATGAATGAAGACCATTTCATTTTTTAGCATATATTTGTACAGATTTGAATAATCTCGTGAACAAGAAAACCATTGGTCTTATGGCCTGAACAAACTGATATATATATATATATATATATATATATATATATATATATATATATCCTGATTCTAAATTATTGAAGTTTATATGTATGATATATTACATATAAACATATATTGACTATTAAATATCATTATTTGAAGAAGTTCTTTTCAAATATGAATGTGGAATATTTCAGGCTAAATGTTATTTTAACATATGCTTCTGCTGATTTTTTTAAAGCCATATGCTCAGTGAATTAAAAAAAAAATTAGGATGTATTTAAAATTCAGTATCGTGGATGCAAGAACAATTTAAATTAGAAATGATGGCATAGAAAATGATAGTCTTTTCCATTTTAAACACATCAGTTTGACGCTAATCTCACTGGTTAAGTTCTTTTTCCTGGGCAATTAAAATTTTACTATGGTTCTCTCCTAGTGTATGATGAAAAATATTCCTAGCAATTTTGTTTCAATACTACGTATTGTTTCTTTTCCTTTCTGTATGTTAACATACACTGAATACTAATTGTAATGTATTGTGTGCATGGGCATCAAATCAAAGAGAAAGATTTTTTTTCCCCTCCCTGGGCTGTTCATAACCAGCTTTTAAGTTCCTGTCTTTCTCACTTGAATCTCTGCTCAGTGTTTGCTGAGATCTCCTCCTATCCTCTAAGGGAAATTTGTGAGGGATTGTGACACACAGATAAATCTGTAGCACATAATTGACACTTCTATCAAAAATATCAGACAGTCTAGACAATTGTTCCTTTTGACATTTGCCCACATAGTGTGGGGATAGTTAGAGGAACAAACGGAAAAGAGCTAATAAAATTGTCTTTTTCTAAGGTGCTTACTGGCTGGCCATATAAGGGATGGCTGGACAATAACTCCTTATCCTGAGAGTTAAAAGAGGTATAGCTCAATAAAATAAATGAGGTCAGACACACTGGGAAAATCTCTTGTTTTTAAATGGTGATCAACAGGCCTTGTGATAAAAGTACCTTGAGGAGTGATGTTGAAAGTGGGGCAGAGAAAGGAGCCCTCAGATTTATGAGTTACAAAAGTGCAGATGCTAGAAGTAGCCGCTAGTTATTTTCACTGTATTGTCATCCCTGGTTCATTGCAAAGGTGAGCTTTCTTAGACTTGAAATGTCTAGATCTTTAAAAAAACAAAAATACTTAGAAATTTATATGTTTTTATGAACTTCTAGGGAAATGGTTCCTTGCATAAGAAATACTAGCATGATATTTCATTAAAAGCTTTAAGAGTTAATTATCAAGCAAGAAGCTCTCCAACAAAATCTCTTCCATGAGATTAAAAGAAACGAAATAACCTGTAGATGGTCAGCCTTCTAAGAGTGCACTCAAGACTATTTGGGTCAATAAGTAAATAGTCTATTTCATTTTTAGAAATAGTTTTAATTTATACTTTCTCCTTTAATGTTTTCTGCTTCAATTATTTTAACTTCAAATGTAATTTAATCCAACAATTAATGCAATTATCATTCAGTGCCAATCATGTGCTTTACTGAGGTACATCCTAGGAGTACAAATGGAGGCAGGGTGTACCAGTGAATGACAGCCACAGTTCCAACTTAAGCAGGAGATAGTGGTCTGCATGAAAGCATGACTGAGCCAAAGGCAGACCACATAGTGAAAAGCCACCATCTAATGACACAGGATCTGCTGGGGTTTAGGCACAGATAGGCAAGAAAAGATACCAATGGAATGGTTTCTGTTGGTCTAGATTATAAATTTATTGTATCATAACCAGAGGGAGGTTCACAGTTTACACAGCCTATGAAAAGTTACAGTAGTCCAGCTATGTCAATTGTAGGTCTCCATCATGTGTTTTTGGAATTTTTAAATGGAAAAAAAAGTATCGGTAGATTTTTGAATCACAGTATTTACCAGATTGATTAGGAAAGGGTCATTTGTTAATATAGTTTATTGGCAGAGAGAGGAAACCCATTAGAGAGGTCATGACTGATGGATGAATGTTCTGATAGAGGCAGCTGAAGAAGGAATCAAGATGGAAAACAGTGTCCTACAAAGGGACCATAATTGTGATAGAGTCAGGGAGAAAAGTTAGTAGACTAACTCAGCATCATTTGACAAGAGATGTTTGGGGGTCTACAAAATAGTGGCTATGAGAAAAGGAAGCAGGCAGAGAGTGTACGGTAGAGCTAAAATTTCAGGCCTTGGTGGTGATAGGAGGCAGGATATTAGAAAGAAGTGGATGCTAAGTTCTCTAGCAGGTAGATCATGTTTCATTAAACTTCATTCCCATGGGGAGGAGTGAATACTTTGCAAGTGTTGATGGTGAGCTGATAGGCATCCTGACTGCATGGTGCTGAGTTGTCCTGTTTTGCAGGTATCTATTGGTCCTGAGCACTGTGTAACATTACTCTCTGTGTAATGTTTGGAAGCTGTTTCAGAACAGCTTGTTTAAAACCAGAATAAAGGTTTATTTGTTTATTTAGCTAAAAATATTTGGTGCCCATAATGGAAATTCTCAGGAGAGGTTTGGTGCACTGTTTTATTTGCAGAGAGGCCAAGCAGTGGGGTCCCATTAAGGACGTCAGCAAGTTTATGATATAAATGAACAGTTCAGTAGTGCTAGTGACAGAACATGGTTCCTGAATTTTGAGGGCACAAGGGAAGTTGGGAATTTGGAGACAGCAAGTGCACAGCTCTCTTTCTAGGAATTTGGAATGTGAAGGAAATGAGGGACCTAGAATAAATTCAGAATAAAAAGGGTGGGTGTTCCGGAGGATTTGGAATTTGTTAGTCTCAGGACCAGGGACTATATTAGGTCATTTGGAATTAGATTTTATAGGAAATCAGTCATAGGGCTATCTTAAACCAAAATTTGGTAAATGCTTTCAGATGGTGGCAGAATGATATGATTCAGTCACATAAGCTGAAGCCAAAGAAATGCCAACAAGTATGGGATAGGGGATAGGGGATAGGGGATAGGGGAGACTGCCGTTAACATCACCACTCAAGTCAGCCTGGCTTTCCTGTTTTACCTCCTTCTTATTCTTCCCTGCAGATTGTCTTTATCGGCTTCCTAGTATTTCTGGTATTGCATGATTGCAAGGGGTCATGCTTTCTTGACTGACTCATAGGAAGTCCAGAATCTTACTAAAATGTATCTTCTAGTCGAAAAATGAGAAAAGACTTGGAAAGCCAAAGGGGATCTGATAGCTGTCTATGTCTCAGTCAGCTGTGAGCAGGAGATGAGATTCGGTAAAGGAACAGACCCTGATTGACTAAGCTTATTTCTCCTCCTCCTCCTTCTCTTCTTCTTCCTCCTCTTCCTCCTCCTCCTCTTCCTCCTCCTCCTCTTCCTCTTCCTCCTCCTCCTCCTCTCCCTCTTCTTCCTCCTCTTCTTCTTCCTCCTTCTCTTCCTCCTCCTCTTCCTCCTCCTCCTTCTCTTCCTCCTTCTCTTCCTCTTTCTCCTCCTCTTCCTCTTCTTCTTCCTCCCCTCCTTTTTCTTCTTTTCTCATGCCTGATCCACTCTCATCAGCAAGTGCTTCATTGTGGAGGACCGGTGGCTGTTACCATTGGTGGTAGGAGAAACAATCCTCAGAAAGGCTGTATATGCTGAGGACAAATATATAGAAAGAGAACTAGGCATTACTGGAGGGGTGGTTTGTGTGTATCAGAGGAAGCAGGCCAA
Organism: Arvicanthis niloticus; assembly: GCF_011762505.2. Lineage (NCBI taxonomy): Eukaryota > Metazoa > Chordata > Mammalia > Rodentia > Muridae > Arvicanthis > Arvicanthis niloticus. The sequence continues at coordinate 66,646,419 of NC_047672.1, forward strand.
ATGGCAGAGAGAGGAAGCCCATTAGAGAGGTCATGATTGATAAATAAGAGTTTTGATAGAGGCAGCTGAATTAAAAATCAAGATGAGAAACGATGTCTTATGAAGTAACTTTTGAAACTTGAATCAGCCTTTAGAATTAAAGCAGATCATTGAAATATAGGGTAGATACAAACTTCATTTATTGGAGATGTTTTCACAGGAGTGTTCCAAACCATCCCTTCCATCCTGAAGAATAAATTGACATGATTTGCCACATAGAGCACTCATGTCCGTAATATTCAGACTCTGAGGTACCTAGCCTAGAACACTTGGTAATCACAGGATTCTAGCTTCCTATTTTATTCCCTTTGCAAACAGAAACATTTGACTTTGTTATATTTCCTGCATTTCTTCCTTGGGAGGATCATCTTTTTGACAGTGATTTTGATGATGTCATTAAATCTAATAAGCATTTGTACTTGTGTAGTAGTTTGAATAAGGATGGCCACCATAGGCTCATATATTTGACACTGTTGGAGCGTGTGGCCTTGTTGGAGGAAGTGTGTCCCTTGGGGTGGGCTTTGAGCTTTCAAAACCCCAAGCCAGTCCCAGTGTCTCTCTCTTCCTCCTGCCTATGGATCAGGATGTAGCTCTCAGCTACTGCTCCAGTGCCTGCCTGCATGCTGCCATGCTCTCCACCATGATGATAATGAGCTGTAATCAGTCTTTTATATTTAAAACTATAAGCAAGCCCCAATGGAATGCTTTCTGTTTATAAGAGTTCTTGTGGACGCAGCAATAGAACAGTGACTAAGACATGCTTGTGATTTAAGAATGAACATCATTGAACAGATACAAAAAATGTAGCTCTTAGCAATTCAACATTTTTGTTGATAATTTTTTAAGGCAAGTGTTGGCGGTTTACTCCCTTGTCTTATTGTTTGTAATCATCCTCCTCATGTTCAATATTCAGTAATTTGCATTGATACACTTATCAAAAAGAAAATCAAGATGATAAATTTGATAAACTAACAAACCACCTACAGATAAAATATTCCAGCCAGGCATGTCCTTGGTCAACCCAGTTGGAGGCATCTCAGGTCTCTCAGAGGTTTTGAAATTACTGGCAGCTGCCTTACAACAGTTCCCTGACTTCCAAGTTGAATGAATGAATGGTTAAGATCGAAGCTGCCAACAGTTCCCAGCATTAATCTTGATCACATTGGTCCCATTACAGTTTGGAAAAACCACCCCTGTGGTTTGTGGCAAGAAGCAAAAAGACTTAAGGGCTATTATTTCCCTTTTGTGATTTTACTGTTCCCTTTTTTCCTCCCTCTTTTTAGAATTCCTTTCCCATGGGTATTTATGGTTTGAGCTACTCACTTTTTTTTTCTTTTTGCTCCTTCTCCTTTTCACTTCTCACTTTTTCTGTCTGTCTGTCTGTCTGTCTGTCTGTCTGTCTGTCTGTTTGTCTGAGACGAGGTGTTACCATGCAGTTCATGTTGGTCTTGGATTCATCATTCTCTTGTCTCACCCCCTAGAGTTCTGGAATTATAACTCTATGCCAACACTTCTAGCCTTATCTGAGGTAGTTTGGATTAGTATTGACTGTGAGCACTATTGATGGATGTACACCAACAGATAAAATATCCTAGCCAGGCATGTCCTTGGTCAACTCTTTGGAGGCATCTCCAGTCTTCCAATGGTCTTAGAATTACTACTTATGATACCTGAGCTCTTTCTCAGTGCCTAGTACCATGAAACCACTCACAGTTCCCATGTTTTCAAATCCATACCACCTTCAAAATAGTCCTTTAATGTAAGTCTTACTGTTTTGTCTGGTTCAGGGATGAGCTGCTTCTTTGAATTTTGTTCTGAGCTCAAATTGAATACCGGGCAGATTGATTCTAGAGTTTCACCGTGACCTGTACCTCTGTGGCTGCTCACAGGTACCTTGGGTTGTGAGCATCCATTATCCCACTGACTCTCTCAGCAATGAAAATGGAGAGATAAACAGAATAACAAAGGAGAAGAAAACTAAGTCTCAGCTTCTGTCTGAAGAACAAATGTTTTTGCATCCACAGTAACACTGTGGGGATCAACTGAGTGTGCTTGGTGGAACCTCAGAGTACTTTTTAATGGTCAGAGTTTATTATTTGCCCTTTGCTTGCTTTTTCTGTCTTTAAGAGACCATGAATAAATAATTATGGCCCAATGAGCGGGAGCCTCTTGCATTTGAACCATGAGAAACACAAAGGGGTGGAAACAACAACAGCTTCCAAGAGCCTTAAAACTGTCTCTAGAATCATAAAAAAAGAGCCAGAGGTAAAAATGCCATGGGTAGAGCAAAGAGGAGGCTGCTACATCCCCAGGTTAAGGATAGAACGGAGGGAGGGCCTGAAACACCAGGAAGAAAGCACAGCCTGCAGGGTGTTTCCTTTTAACTTTGCAGCTAGCACCTGTTGCAGGAGCAGAGAGCTCCAGGAGAGTGAATCTATTTTAAAAGTCACAACTTTGCCACCGATCTCTCTCTCTCTCTCTCTCTCTCTCTCTCTCTCTCTCTCTCTCTCTCTCACCAAAGATGTGAGTTTTTAGTTGCAAAGCTGCATCTTTGAATTTTAAGAAAGCAGGGCCATTCATGATGTTCATAGGTTCATAGAACCAATTCCAGATAATCCTACAAACACAGTGAGACTTCAGTCATCAACAAAGGAGTCTACCAAGATCTGCCTGAAGGAAACTTCAAAAGGTCTTTGTTGATTCAACTCATTTAGCCGATGGGTTGGTCGCTTCCATTCATGAAACTCCATCCAACCCTTTTTCAGTCTTTCACAATTACTACACTACTGGGAAAAGAAACATTCAGAGTTTCTGCTGTAAATTTTGAATTGGTTCAATAGCAAAGAGATGTCTTACATTAAGCCATGAATTAATTCCTCACTAGTGACCACTACTCTATAACCCAGAAGCAGCAAGTTTGCAAGTGCCACAGAACCTGCCTTTTTGTGGCAGTCATCTTGACACTTGCCATGAAAAGCGATGTGTCAAATTCTTATGATGTTTGTCACCTTAAAAATACCAACCCTTCTTTGCTGTGACATCATATTAGAACTGACTTCAATTTGCATCTGTAAAAATGTTAGGAGACTTGAACAAACGAGCCGTGTGTAGCCACAGGGGGTGGGGTACAACCCTTCATTCAGGTGGGAACTGCTGTAAAGCCAACTTTGTACATGCTTGGTTCTTTCTTGGAGCATCTGATTTTTCTCTTAAAATACCTGGCAGAATTGGAATTAATTTTTTCATAAGGCAAAATTGTAGTGTGTGTGTGTGTGTGTGTGTGTGTGTGTGTAGCCTGGTTCCCAGGAGATTAGTACATGGCTATAAAGGTCTACTGGTAATTGTTTAAAACGTGTAGTAATTCTCAATGGTAATAAATAAACATAGGGGAATGGTAACTCATCACAGAGTAAACCATGCATGATAATTAGATGAGATCATTCATTCTTTAAATTATCAAATGTGACACCGCCTGTCTGTGTGATCCCTCAAGGCCAGCTGAGGCCTTGGCTGGAAATGACTCACAGCAGGGCCCATCTTAGTTTGAAATCCTCAACTGTTTTTCTGCTCTTTTGTTGTCCTTTGGTGTTTTTGTTTGTTTGTTTGCTTTTTTTCGTTTGTTTCCCACAACTGAGATAGATTGTCCCCTGGACTCTAATTTTACATTGCACAGAGGGATTTTAAAACCTGGCTTAAACGGGCAGCTTAGGGGTTATTTTATCTTCTCCTTGTGTTCACTTTGCTCCCCTAACTGAAGCATGGAAACATCTGTTTACACATATATATATATATATATATATATATATATATATATATATATATGTATGTATGAGTTGCCTATACAAACATTACATGTACACTTCCGTAGGAGTGAAATTTATACACAATTTAAATGTTAATTCTGATATATGCATATTGAATAAACATTTAGAAGAGAGAATGAAACCTTAAAAATGCTTTCTAGTAGGTAGATTAAGGACCAGAAATTTTATTAGAAATACCCAAGGTATCAAAATATATATGGGTGTCCTGTATGGTTGCTGGTCATAGTTTTCATATGTTGCCTGCCCTGAGCCTTGTGTGGATCAGCCTCCTCTTTCATATCATTCAAATAATGTAGTGACTCATAGTGGGAGCATTTGCTTCATGATTTGCAGTTGAGTTGGTGGTAGACATTAAGTAACAAGAGAGCCATGCTGGCCTACTTAAGTCTGAAGACACAGGTAGGCAGTGTAAGCTTGGAAGAGTAGGGTTTCAGTTAGGTTAAGTACTTCCTCGGGTTCAGAGTCTGCAGTTTGGGGACTGTTAGTTTTCTTGAATTTCATCCATATACCTTATAAAGGAGGTGATGTTCAGTGCCTTTCATTGGAAACTCAGTCCTTAAAGGAGATCACCTATCACTTGTATACACATATCTTCAGTGGACTTAGGAGCAAGAATTGAAACCTAGCTAATCTTTCATCTAATGTGGGGACTATAGCCTACAGGCTCTTACTTCAATGTTCATCTGTTGCTGGAGAGAGGCCTCTTTGGAGGTTTACTAAAGATTCTTTTCCTAAATAGTCTCTTATGTTCTTCCACTGAAAACACTGTAGGGACTCTAAATCTCCCTGGAAGGGGCATAGGAACTGGATCAAGTCCTAACAATACAACATGAGTTGCTAGCTCCTCCTTCCGTTTCATGAGGTCCTGCCTTACACTTTCTAACCTTCCTGGCCGTGGTGGTTTTAGTGTGAAGCTTAGCTGCTCTTCACTAGAA